>NC_061107.1:13818941-13841441 GCF_015104395.2 Macrobrachium nipponense | reverse complement strand
CGTGAATATATAAAGTGTAGTACAATTACAAAGAGATATTTTTTCCCTCACTGAATCTTTTGTTTCTTCTTTCTTTTCCTGTCGATGAATTAGTATCATCTTCATACATGATGGTAGCTCTCTGCCCTGTGTTACAAGAGCGCTATCATAGTATTTTAACACGGTTCCTGAAACATGTTTCTTAGGGAGGACTGGGGAAATGACATACGAGATAAGAGAGAGAGAGAGAGAGAGAGAGAGAGAGAGAGAGAGAGAGAGAGAGAGAGAGAGAGAGAGGCGGGGACCATAATGGTTGTGACCCCGAAGGAAGTTGAGAAGCCAGGCTTTCGAATGAAAATGACAGTATTCAATATTATTATTATTGTTGTATTATTATTATTGTTATTATTATATTATTATTATTATTATTATTATTATTATTATTATTATTCACATGAGGTGGATAGAAAGGATCAATCGCACGATGACTTTGATTTGGAAATTACACGATTGTCTGCTGATGTTATTATTACATTGAGTTCTCTTGAATAATAATAATAATAATAATAACTATATATATATATATTATATTATATATTATTCTTATTATTATATATTATATTATTATTATTATTATTATTATTTATTATTATTATTATTATTATTATTATAGTTCAGCTTAACATCACTGTCAAATTATGAGACCCACGTAAAACTCATCCTAAGAATTCGCTCGTATTAAAGAACTAAAACTGGATCTAGATAAAAGTTGAAGAAGTCAGACAGCTAGGCGGAAAGAGACCAAAGGCCAAACACAAACTCTCTGCAGTCCACCATTTCAAGGCATACTGTAAGCGGTAACCCCATTGAGAAGGTGCCCTGAAAACCAGGCAGTTGTAGCCATTGTAAACCAACCTTTATAACTGTTTTACTTCAGCTCAAGAAAGCGCGAGTAGGCTGAACATATAGGCCTAAGGCTCATTGTCTGAGGTCGTGAATGGGAGTGGTATTGTTACTGTGATTAATTTCTGGTAGAGAATGGTGAGAATCTTCTTATATAAGACATTTAGAAGTTTAAAGGCTTCTGAATGACTTGGCGTTTTACAAGGGAGTTATTGTTGGTAAACGGGCTAGAAGCTAAATGTACTGACAGTGCTTATCGTTGTGGTGTGACATTGGACTTATAGATGTATGAATTCCCAACACACACACACACTCACACACGAGCGTACGCACACGCACACTAAACACATACATACATACATACATACATACATATATACGTACATACATACATATACATCTGCATACACATGAGAATGTATTCGCCTGCATATACGTGTGAATTCTCCCGTGAGTATCATAAAGAACTTACGTGCACAATGTAGTTTTCCAGTGCGAGAGAAGAAGAAGAAGAAGAAGTAAGAGAGAGAGAGAGAGAGAGAGATTCCTCCGCGGACAAAAGAGGATCCTTCCCGAAACCCTTCTTCCTCTTTGACATGGTAGGCAATGAAGTGAGGCCATAACCACCTCTCCGTCCAATTGGCGTGTGTGAGAAACGGGCGGAGACTCCGTCTTGAGATCGCAAGAGTGTCTGGGCGGGAACGGGCGGGGCCTAGGTGTGGGTGTTAGAGCCGGGGAGACGTGGGCTCGGGCAGGTGGGCGTTGCGCCCGAAATCCTGAACGCGGGCGGAGGCTGAGGTCATCGTAGGTATAAAATATGTATTCCATTAAAGTAAATATATAGTTCGAGGAGGCCTTCGCCCTCGCCCTGGGCCACATCGTGCCCCCGGGGGCATCCTGTTATGCATGGGCCACGGTGGTGCCCCTCGCCTGAGATGCTCAGCAGGAGCAGCGTGGCTTACCTACCTGGTGGGCTGATCTCAAGGGGTTGATTACAGGTGTGCAACCTCGTGTCCGTTTTGCCTGCTACGATTATGCGGTTTGTTTACCAGTGAACTTACCTCTCTCTCTCTCTCTCTCTCTCTCTCTCTCTCTCTCTCTCTCTCGTCAGTACTCCTTCAACCCCTTTCGTTCCTTTTACTGTACCTCCTTTCATGTTCTCTTCCTTCCATCTTACCTTCGAACCTCTCCTAACATGGTGGAACTGCTTTGAGGTTTTTCCCCCCGTTACATCTTTCAAACCTTTATACTGTCAATTTCCGTTTCAGCGCTTAATGACCTCATAGGACCCATCGCTTGGCCTTTGGGCTAAAGTCTGGATTCATTTCTCTCTCTCTCTCTCTCTCTCTCTCTCTCTCTCTCTCTCTCTGTCTGAATTCAGTCCATAATATTTAAATGTCATTTACTGTTGAACTGACTGTCAGGTTTTTTCTTTTTGTACAGAGAGAAAGGCTAACTCCTCCTCCTCCTCCTCCTCTTCCTCCTCCTCCTCTCCTCATCCTCCTCCTCCTCCTCCTCCTCCTCCTCCCTCCTCACCTTTCTCTCTGTCTGCCTGTCTGTAGCTGAAACTGAAAATATAAAAATTAAATTAAATGAGATTTAGATATCCGACAACATTGTGTACATAGGTATTTGTATACACATATCTTGTGAATCTCTTCTTTTCTATTTCCCTTTAACCCTTTTCCCTACCTTCTTCCTAATGAACACCATATTCTTTGAAAGCTTAAATTTCAAGTCAGTGGCTCCTGTGGACTTGTTCCTTATGGATAGGCTTCATCTACTGAATAATGAGAATAGTGCATTAAAAGACACACAATAGATAATTTATAAAATATGTTTAAAAGAATTCTCATTGAATTGTATATTATATAACCCTGGATAAATACTACACATATCGAATGCAATCTCTTAACACAATAATTGTAACTTTAGTAATCAAATTATTAAGATATTAAAAAGCAGGAAAGTTTGATAAAACTATGGTCAAAAAGCGCATTGTTTCACTAACGAAAATTAAAATAGATACGCTATATTTTATTACAAATCGGTTTTTTTTCGTACCATTTAACATACACATTATTTATATTTTACTTTTTTATTTTAATGAATAAATCATAAATATCCTATCCTAAAATTCCTGTATCTTTAACTCACTGCAAAACACTTTTTTCAGACCTTTTTAGGTTTTTCGATAGGGCTTCCCTACCCCCTCAACAACAACAACAACAGCAGGAATAACAACAACAACAACCCCCGAGTAAGCGCAAATTAAATAACAAAGTAGTTTGTAGGCTTACTTCCCGAGTAAGCAAAAATTAGTTTTGCGATAATATTCATGTAAAAATATCTAGAACGTGGACCAGTTTCTCCACACAATAAATTAACTCTATGAGCCCAATCAGTCCTTTAGCAAGACTGAACGCATAAAGAGAGAGGGTGCCATAATCGCATGCCTCTTGGAATGATAAGTATAAGGTGGAGATTTTGATTAAAGCTAATTAGGTGCATGTTGAATAATACAGTGACCTGGCGTCTACTTGAATTATTCTGTTGCAATGTATTACTACCCTAATAAAGTTCACCTTGCATTTTAATCAATGACTTACTTTTTCATTTATTTATTTATTAATTTTGCTATTTTTTTTAATGAGCGATTTCTTCTATTTGTATTTCCCATTACTTTCTGTGACTTCTGTCTAATGAACACCATATTCTGTTGAAGTTTGAATTTCTGTGGCTTTTGTCTAATGAACACCATATTCTTTTGAAGTTTGAAGTTCTGTGACTTCTCTCTAATGAACACCACAATCTGTGGAAGTTTGAACTTTAAGTCAATGGCCCCTTTGGTGGGCTTCTTTAATATGAATAGGGTTCATCTTGTGAATAATAATTGTAATGATAATAATATTGATTGGAATGTATGTTGATTACAAAGGAAATTCATAACTATGTGAATTACTTGTGTAATGAATGTAATTTTGTGAGTTGTTTATAAAATTAATTATTTATCAAGTATACACAGCATACACTCATTTTTAAATACGTCGATTCCTAGGCAAACTCCTGGCCACGTGAATTATTAATTTCCTATGTAAAACCTGTACTTATTTTAACTACGTATGACGAATCTTTCCTTAAACCTAGTCACGTGAAAATTATTGATTTCCGAAAATACAGAAACTTACGTGAATTCTTTCGCCCTTGTAAAATTAACCTATACTCTCTCTCTCTCTCTCTCTCTCTCTCTCTCTCTCTCTCTCTCTCTCTCTCTCTCTCGTTTATCTAGATTATTCTCAAGATTGTAACTATGATGGTCTAGAAGCGTACCAAAGTAATTGCGATTGTACATTATTGGCAATTATTTACTTTTCTTGCCTTTTTCGATGTTTGGCAAAATATAAAATCATATTTACCTTTCCATGAATCGTTGCTGGTCACAGTAATTACCATGTTACGTTACAGATCTGTCACAAAACAATTATAGCGGTATAAAGCATTGCTATTAATTTGATTATTTATAATTTCTGGATACTTTTTGCAATGGCGCTATGAGCAGCAACTTCAGTTTTGGACTGAATTTGTATCACTGCAATAAATTCTTGGGAAAAAAATCACGTAACGATATTTCCTATACTATGATTCATGAAATGTCAATTATATAATTGTTACAACTGACGCAGCTGCTTTCATCTCCCCACCAGACTTTCGTCGTTATTGCAAGTTCTGGGTCCTAATTGCTCCGCCAGTTCCTTCTTCATCTTCATCTTCTTCATCTCGCGAATAAAAATAGGCATTTAACCAACCATTCGTTTCCTCATTGCCTCCTCATTTTAATCCGCAATCCGAGGAGGGGAGTCCTCCTCCTCCTCCTCCTCCTCCTCCTCCTCCTCCTCCTCCTCCTCCTTCCCAGCTGATTAACTAATTCAACTGCGAAAGAAATTTACCCTGACGCTGTAAATTACGACTTAACAAGTGTGCGCGACGCGCATGCGTGACTTGCAGAAGTCGGATGGTTTAATTGAGTGTTTGATCAAAGCCGGCTGGGCCAAATGGCCGAGGTAGGTCCTCTCACTGCCAATGATAGGCAGGATGAAGGACTGAATGATCATCTGTCGTTGCATTGCAAAGCTTCAGTTAGGATTTTAGTATTTATGTATGCAAATGCGTGTTTGGTTGTTTTATTGCCAAGTAATTTAACGTGTTTTTTTTCGTGCAGAATTGCAGAGAAATATTATTTGCATACTGTTTTCAAAATTTGTAGAATTAAAAAAATGTTGAGTTTATTTTATTATTATTTATTATATTATTAGTTTTATTTATTATTCTTTATTATTAATTATTATATTATTATTATTTTTTTTTATTTTTTTTTTTTTTTACCGTGAAGAATTTAAGTGAAATATAATTTGCATGTTGTTTTATTAATTTTGAAGATTCAAAAATGTTGGGAGATTGTAAAAGTTTTTTATATATATGAATAAGTGAGGCCATCCTTTTTTTCCATTATCTTGTACTATTTCAACGTAGTATTAGATTATTTGCAACTCCAACAATTGAATGACAACAGAATCTTTTACGATTTTCAATGAAGAAATTATAGATGCTTTGTATTATCTTCTAAATATCTTTAAGTAGTGATCAAATAATTATTCTTTTTTTATAATTTGGCATTGATTTAAGTCTTATTGTTAGTGCTCATTTTATCCGCAGATTTTGATCTTGAATTTCTTCGTAATATCGAAATTAGAACTAGGACATTTGAGTTTTTTTTATTAAAATATTCTAATTACAGCCGTAGCAGAGATTTGACACAAATATAACTATGGGTTATAACTTGGAAATGTGAGAATTTCCTTTTAATTAAAATATGGAAATTAGAGTCGTAGCAGAGATTTGAAACACAAATATAACTATGAGTTAAATCGAAAAAAATGACATAAAGTCAGTCAAACACAAAGAATTAATTGTTTTCATTGCAGTTTCGGTGTACCGTAAGTTCTAATGCACTTGGGTCTGGAGGTTATCATTAAAAAACCAGAGACAGACAGACAGAAACTCTATTGGAAAAACTGAAGGTATTTGCATTTCAAAGCTTTTATTCTTCTTTTCGATCTTGTATGCAAATTCGGAAATGATATTATTAAGTGAAATCAGTTTCAGATCCGCCCCATATCCCCTTTCTCGCAACAACAAAAGTTACACTTTTAGGAAACCAAAAACTGCAGAAAGGGAAATTTTGATTTTTTTTTTTTTTTTTTTTTTTTTTACGTACCTTGATGCTTGAGTTGAGTCTCACTGCACCGGAGACGAGATTTCCATCTGTTTTATTATATTTCCTCAGTAATTCGGAATGATTGAAAAAGCACATTTTTTGACATAAACTGAACCGATTTCCCCTTTGCGTATATATCGTAAAAAATATGGAAAATTATCAGTGAGCGTTAAGCTGTCATAATTTGTTTATTATGATAAAATATTCTTCAATTAAGATTATCATAACGAGTAGTGAAGCTTCCTTTTAGTTTCTGTAAAAGAAAACTATTGTGATGAATATTTGTCTGCCCGTCCGCACTTTTTCTGTCCGCCCTCAGATCTTAAAAACCACTGAGGCTAGAGGGCTGCAAATTGGCATGTTGATCATCCTTCCTCCAATCATGAAACATACCAAATTGCAGCCCTCTAGCCTAAGCAGTTTTTATTTTATTTAAGGTTAAAGTTAGGCAAAAGACATTCTCTGGAGATTGATTCAGTTTGACGGGGCTGATTCAGACCAAGGAAATTTTAGAATATTCGCCTACAGAATCAATGGAACTTTGCAGATCAAACCGAGACCATTGAATTCTTCTGGACAGTATTAATGAAAGCAAGGGATAATGGAACTTATCGAGATAAGGGACATAAATTACCATGGAACTCTCGTCTACATCAAGAGCTGTGATTACTTCATGAGATCAGTGTTACTTCCAGGAATTGTTTAGCAGTTCGTACGGCAGTGCTCATCGTAAAATGAAATATATGATTAGATCCTACCGGCTGATGATATGAAGATATGAAAAATAAGATGCTTTCTACCCGCCTGCCTCCTCTCTCTCTCTCTCTCTCTCTCTTCTCTCTCTCTCTCTCTCTTCGTCTTCCTCATTTCTCTTTTCAATAAGTTAGTGCTGAGTTCCGAAATATTTTTATAAATAAACGTCCACCAGTCTTCTTCCTCGTTTCTCAGTATAATCCCTAGTCGGGGTTGCTGTTTTTGACAAGCCCTTTCCAGGGGTTTCTAACACTCACTGAACTGCCCCATTTTTAGGGACACCCAAACGAGGCGCACACTTCACCAGGCCAAGTGCAAAGTATATACATTTAGTTTTTTAGAAACGAATAGAGTTTACAGGACTCAAAGCCTTATTCAGTTATATTATACGTGTCGAAGTTCATATCTGACGTGGAGGGATATTGAGCTCTTGCTAAAAGTTAGAGTCTGAACTTCGGTGGCAATGAAGTCATTCCTGAAGCAAAAACTCCCTGGCATTTAGAATCGAATCTCGAGAAATTATCCTTGCGGTGTGGATGTTATCGTACCGCAGGCACCATAAGCGCTAAATCCCGGAGCAAATCATTCAATCCCGCTTATTAAGAGAGGCGATAAAATCGGTCAGAACTTCTCTCCTTTTAAGATAGAGCTATCGGCCGGGGGGGGGGAGGGGGGGAAAAACAAAGGTGGCAATTAACAGGTTGGATAAGCCAATCGAATCGAGGTCCCTGCGATCGAATTATGAAGTGTCTGGTTGAACTCTGTTCCTGGAAAACAAATGATTCTCGGTGTTGTTTCACAACTTATTTTTGATCGCGTTCCATCCCGATATGTCCGCTTCGTCCAGGACACAAGATAACGACGGAATTATCTGACGGAAACGCATGAGTCGTTTATGAGGTGTGATGATTACAAGGAAAAAAATAGTAAACAAAAAAAAAATTGTCTGGCCTTCTTTGACTCGCTCTCGACCAGAGTGCTCCATCTTTCTCCTCTCCAAATCTCCTCTCCCCAACGAGTAATAGCCCTCCCCCAACCAGCCCCCAGCCAGCCCCCATCCAGCCTCCACAACTGTATCTCCCATCTTGTGATTTTCTTGCCCGAAAATAGAAAGAGCACCTGACCCCAAAATAGAATAAGTAGATGATTGAGGACTGAATTTACAGGGGCTTACCTCGAGTTGTTCATGAGACTAATCCCGCACACAGGGATTAAGGAATGAGACTTTTATGCTTCCATAAAGATCAAGGACGCTAAAGAGACGGGCGTTTAAATACAGCTAATCCGTTGAGTAATGGAGGAGCGAGAAAAAATACCGGCCGCCGAGAGAGAAAGACCTCCATGTTAAAGTGATTCAACAAGGTTATTAGCACTTGCATTTAGGCGACTGGACACTTCTTCGAAGGTACATCTGCGCTTTTGCACTTGAGCAGGATAGCGGCAGCGGCGGTATAATGTAATTCGCCGAATGGCAACACTGTTATTACCTCATATCTGCAAAAACTGGATGTCATTCTAAAAATATTTCGTTTATTTTTTTATTTTATTATCTTTTTTTTTTGTGGCTGTCAGTTTGTGGTATGGTATCCTTCGGCAGATGTCAGCAGGATGCGTCAGCTAATATAGCTATTGTTCCATAGGTATCAGCACTGGTATTATGAATTGATGACTGTCATTGTCAGCCTGACCTGATTCCTGCCATGTTAACATTGGCACTACGATGGGTATAGACGTATTACCTGGGAAGTGTATGGTATAGAATTGTTTAATAATTCTTAATAGTTTGTGGGTTTAAAGTTGGATTTATCCGGTGATACTAAGTTCAGAAGGGATGATTCAGTCTACATTATAAAGCTACTATGACATCTAACGCATATATCAATTATTCTGTGACATGATTCAGTAAACTATATTCTTATGTGATATTCAGTACGTTAGCGTCACTCTTACTGTATGGGTATGCTGTTATTATTTACAGCATTATTATTGGATTATTGTTGTCAGCAGCACCATGCCCTGCAGGCACTGGCGTAGCTTTGAGAGAGAGAGAGAGAGAGAGAGAGAGATGGAAAAAGACAGAAAAAGAATCCAAAATATTTTCCGAGGAGACAATCCAACGGATATGAGTGGAGAGTAAAAGTCATATTAAAACACTGTAAAAGAATAGGTAAATCGTATCAGAGAGAGGAGGGAGAGGAAAAAGAGACAGAGAAGAGAGAGAGAGAGAGAGAGAGAGAGAGAGAGAGAGAGAGAGAGAGAGAGATTGGGTTAGTAAGAAATACAGAAAAGGTGTCGTAAATATAATGTCAGGAGAAAATCTAAAAGTTATAAATGAGTGGAGAGGCATCGTATCAGAGAGAGAGAGAGAGAGAGAGAGAGAGACTGCAGACCATCTCGTCTAATGCCGGTACAGTTTCTTCATGGTTACACCCCCGTTGATTGTCTGGACTCGAGATTTATTCTTGTTATTTCTACTTGTTTAAAGACAGCCACCTTCGAGTTGAATTGTTTGGAATTATATCTTTTCCCCTGTTGGCCGAATGTGGTCTTTATCAGCTAAATCTGCGAAGTGTTTGAATTTTCGACTCTGTTTTGCACATTCAGTCGAATATAGATCCTTGTGGAATTTGGCGAAGATATCAAACGCCACAGTTTATATATAGAATCTGTATATCGGTTGATTGATGGTTTACGTTCAGTTTTTTTTTCCGATATGTCTGTCTCCATATTCATCAACTGCTTCACAGTGTATTAAATTCCCAATGCTATTCCTGGACCAGTTTTTTGAAGCCATACATTATTCATCACTTGACTTCCTTATCTCCAAACCTGTATTTGATCTCCGGCAATAATCTTGTGTTGTAAATCAATATATCAATCATTGCCTCATGATAGTCCCCTCCTTCGATCTCTCTCTCTCTCTCTCTCTCTCTCTCTCTCTCTCTCCTGCGTCCCCCGAGGCGAAGTGGACCTCAGGTACTTACTTTGACTACCATACGAGCGGTACTGTAATATCTGTCCAACCGCGGGTAAGTCTCAAAGAGCCCTTAGGTAGCCCCGCCCCCCTTGTGACCGAGGTAAATAAACAGAGGTGAACAGATCGAGTTGTCCTGCCGATGCTATCGGTCCTAATTGATATTCCTGCGGTCCGGGACTCGGTCTAGAAATGTCCTTGGAGGGAGCATGCGGGAGGAGTCTTTTGAGGGGTCCCTCACTCTACCCCCAACCCCCATATCCTTGCAGGACACTGAAGCAGGGTCAAAAGGTTCGAAGAAGAGGAAGAAATGGGTAGTGGAAAGAGGAGGGGAAGTTTTAAATAGACAAGAAAAAAAAGAGTTTTACTAGAAAAAATACAAGAATAAACATCATCTATGTTGAATCTGTGGGTTCTCATAGATCTTCCTTAGGCCCACTTATTCTTGCAGGACACTGAAGCAGGATCAAAAGGTTCGAAGAGGAAGAAATGGGTACTGGAAAGATGGAGGCGGCGAAGTTTAAATAAACATAAAATAAATAAATGAAAATAAATGAGTGTTTCTATAAAAAAAAAAAAAAATAGAGGAATAAATATCACCCATGTTGAATCTGTGGGTTCTTATAAATCTTCCTTGGGGCCAGGTCTGGTATTATCTGAATTCGTTGGGTCGAGAAAGGTTATTGTCCTACTTTAAATCCTAGGGTACGTCCACGCTACTCTAATACATGTCTAAAACAAATGTTGGCAACGTGTTGCATACATGTCACTAACAGGCTGAAAACAGGTTAATTACTGTTGAGTGAGAACGAACCTTCGGCAAATGCTGGATAACAGTGTCAAGTATTCAAGTTGTCGACTTGTATTCAGAGTGTTTGTGACATGCGTTTGTGACGTGTGCAATGAGTTGCCGAAGTCGTTGTGTGACATTTGGCAATGACATTGCGACGTGTGTTTGTGACATTTACAATGAGTTTGCAGAACCGTCGTATACAATTTGTGCACAATAAGTTTCCCGGAACATGTTTGTGACGTATACAATGAGTTTCCAAACATGTGGTTGTGATGTATACAATGAGTTTCCAACATGTGTGTGACGTATACAATGAGTTTCCAACGTGTTTGTGACGTGTGCAATAAGTTCCCGACATGTGTTTGTGACGTGTGCAGTAAGTTCCTGACGTGTGTTTGTGACATGTGTGCAATGCGTTCCCGACGTGTGTTTGTGACATGTGTGCAATGCGTTCCCGACGTGTGTTTGTGACATGTGTGCAATGAGTTCCTGACATGTGTTTGTGACGTATGTGTAGTAAGTTCCCGACATGAACCTGTGACATGTGTTCCTTATGTGTGTTTCAGGCATGTGTGCAATGAGTTCCCAATGCATGCTTGTGACATGTGTACAGTAGGTGTCCGACATGTGTTTGTGACATGTGCATTAACTAAGTTCCCGACATGTGTCTGTGTCATGTGTTCCCTATGTGTGCTTGTGACGTGTGCAATGAGTTCCCAACGCATGCTTGTGACATGTGTGCAGTAGGTTTCCGACATGTGTTCGTGACATGTGCTATAGCTAAGTTCCCGACATGTGTCTGTGACATGTGTTCCCTATGTGTGCTTGTGACGTGTGCAATGAGTTCCCAACGTGTTTGTACATATGTGCAATAGTTCCCGACGTGTGTTTGGGACATGTGCAATAAGTTCTTGACAAGTGTTTGTGACATGTGTTCCCTACATATGTTTGTGATGTGTGCAATGAGTTCCCGACATGCGTTTGTGACATGTGCAATAAGTTCCCAACATATGTCTGTGACACGTGTTCCCTACATGTGTTTGTGACGATGTGTGCAATAAGTTCCTGATGTGTCTGTGATATGTGTGCAATGAGTTCTGGATGTGCTCAAGAAGTTACCAACATGTGTTTGTGACATGTGTGCAACAAGTTACCAAAGTGTGTTTGTGACATGTGTGCAAATAGTTACTAACATGAGTTTGTGACATGTTTGCAATAAGTTACCAGCACGTGTGCAACAAGTTACTGACATGTGTGCAACAAGTTACCGACATGTTTGTGACATGTATGCAACAAGTTACCGACATATGCTTGGGACATGTTGCAAAACTGGTGGCGTGTTTTGCGCTTGACATCGCTCATGTATAAATGCATCGGGCGAAGAAGAGGGCCAATTAATCGAACAAGTTTGAGGTGATTATCTGGATTAGTTTATGAACTTCCTTTGTGGATGCTTCTGTTCTCTGCATCTTTTGCCTTAACTCTTCCTGAGGATGGTTGTGCTTCTATCTTCAGTTGAAGTGATTATACCTCTTCATTAGGTGAGTGGTTCTGTAAACTGGTGGGTTTATTAAATGACTGTGTGTGTGTGTGTGTGTTATCACCCTCTGCCATTTACACAAAAATCTTTGTGTGTATATATATATATATGTGTGTGTGTATGTATGTTTGTGTACAGGTAGAAAGCTGACCATTTTGCTTATCATACATGGTGTCCATAAAGTCCCAGTACCATTACAAGTATTTATTGCTCAGAAACCATATAACATAGAGTCATGGACTAGTTTGTGACCAAATTTGGGAGTAAAATATGAGAATTAAATAAGGCAAAATCTTGAAGGGGGTGCTTGCAGTTATGCACTCATTTGTATGTACAGGGTGTCCATAAAGTCCCAGTACCATTACAAGCATTATTGCTCAGAAACCATATAACATAGTCATGCAGCTTTTTTGTAGAATGTTCAATATTTCCTCAGGTTTACATTCAGAGCACTTACTGCATTACTCTATGTTGTATGGTTTCTGAGCAATAAATACTTGTAATGGTACTGGGACTTTATGGACACCCTTGTACATACAAATGAGTGCATAGCTGCAAGCACCCCCTTGAAGATTTTGCCTTAGTTAATTCTCACTTTTTATTCCCAGTTTTGGTCACAAACTAGCAACCTAGTCCATTTGTCCATTTAGGTGGATACAAAACTTAGCCTCTATAGACAGCACGAAATTAAGCATTCTGACCGTGTTGGTTAAGTCTATGGATTGCTCATGAACTATTCTTCACCACCCCACTCGACAGAGAGTGATTACCAGCGTCAGCTGGCACTAATTGGAAGAGCATGGGGCTAGCAACCTCATTCTAAAACACTTACCAAGAAACAGGAAGGCTCTACTTCTTTGGTGTCACCTACTCCAAGGGAAAAATTGAAGTATGGTGTTAGGATATATATACTATATACATATAATATATATACATATATATTATATATATATATATATATATATATATATATATATAGTATATATATATATATATATATATATATATATATATATATATACTCGTATATATTATATTATGTCTTAAGTATAAAGGGCCCATTAAAACGCTGGTTTAAAGCTAAGGTCCTTTGCTTTAAACCAGAGTGTTTAGTGGGCCTTTTATACTCGATACGTATCCTGTTTTAACAGAAGAATTTATTCACACACATATGTATGTGTGTGTGTATCTATGTATATACATATGCATAAAAAATCACAGTGGGTGCACGTGACTTCATTATATAAGCAAATACCAGAGAAAAATATGAAGAAAGTCTATACCAAACCCTTTCGCCTTTATTCAGGCATTGTCGAGAAAAAAAAAACATCCACACATACACGCACACATATGTATATAATATATATATATTATATTATATATAATAATATAGATAATATATATATATATCTATATATATATATATATATATATATATATATATATATATCTGAGAGAGAGACAGAGAAAGACAGAGAGAGACAGAGAGAGAAACAGAGAGACAGTGAGAGAAGGCGTGCTTTCGTCGAGCCCCCGTCCAATAATCCAAATTTGCAGTGATGTTTATCCTAATGAAGTCGTTGTAACAACGTCCCATTGAACGCTGACTCCAACAGCATTGCAAAAATTATCTCTCATTGCGTCGCCCACAATCCCTCGGAACCTTTTGTATGATTATGGACCCCCAAATTCCGTCCGAGAATTATAGACCCCCAAATTCGCTCCGAGAAGCAACTGGTCATCTCTCGCAGCTTGTGGAATATAAAGTCTTTAAGTAACTGAGTCTCCATTCTGAACCAGAGCCGCGCGCATGCGCTTAGGAGAAGGCGCTGCCTAAGCACTCAAGCAGCTTAGAATGGCGCTAAGTCCCCCTAAGCTGGCATTCCGATTGTCACTTGTTTGGGCGCTTAAACTTGCTGGGGTATCCTGGGAGAATATTTTGCTGTCTTGGGTATGACTTCGTTTCTATTCAGTTCATTTGCTGATTTCTTTTTTCTGGAATTTGAATTAGTTCTTTTCTCACTTCCATCCACATCTTTACTACTGATGTTCATAATAACAATTATTATTATTTTTATATTATTATTATCATATGAACAGTAATAATGTTAATAGTAATTGTATTAATAGGACTAAGGTGAGTTTTATGTTACCACTGAAATGTGACGTAGTAGTCAATTTAAAGTACTAAAAAAATATAAATTTAATTATAAGGAATGTAAGATTATTTTTACCCCATAATCTGCTGGAGGAGGAGGCAGGTCCTAGCGAGCAGAGAATTGCAACACAAACGAAAAAGGGAAAGAAAGCGAGGTAGACTAAATAGCAACGGTGAAAACAATCAGTGAAAGCTCCAGAGGAGAAAGCACGCATTAGAAAGCGCGTGTGGGAGAACGGGAGTCATTCTAGGTTCGAAAGGAACTAGATTTGATTATTGATGAATTGGGAAGAATGGAGAAAACACGAGAAGCTTAACAACGAAGTTATAGACCGAGATCTGTTAAGACATTTTGGACTTTTCAAAAGCATCCAAACGTGCGCTCAAAAGAAAACGAGGACCAGAAACCTCCTCGTAGGCGGTTAGAGCCGTCAGTGCACCTCATGCAGTGCACTGTAGGCATTACTTAAGGTTCTTTGAAGCTTCTCTTCGGCCCCTAGCTGCAACCACTTTCGTTCGTATTTACTGTACCTCCGTTCATATTCTCTTTCTTATAGCTTTCCACCCTCTCCTAGCAATTGTTTCATAGTCCAGCTGCTTTGAGGTTTTCCTCCTGTTACACCTTTCAAACATTTCTGCTCGCAATTTCCCTTTTAACACTGAATGACCTCATAGGTCCCAGCCCCTGGCCAAAGGCCTAGATTCTGTCTTTCCATTCCTAGGACCAGAAACCATTCCAATTAAGCTCAGGCCTACAGCAAACATCCTCACTATGACAGCGCGGCCAATTGTGTTCGGGAACTCGTTTTTCTCCTTTTTTTATTTATTTTTATTTATTTTTATTTTTTTTTTATTTTACCTGAGAGAATGTGAATTGGAAATTGGGAATTCTGGAAAGGTGGTAATAAGTTTAATTCAGATCAGATAGTGTGGATTTGCGTCTGCAGGTAGCACCTATGAAGGAATTATTATTATTTTATTAAAAATTATGGCAGAATTCACAGAACTGATTTTTTAAAGAATTTTGTAAAAAATCAATTCTGTGAATTCTTCCATTATTTTTAATAAAAAATGTTTGAAAGAAGGTCTGTTGTTGAAAGAAGGTCTGTTTCCAGCCTACATATTATTATTATTATTATTATTATTATTATTATTATTATTATTATTATTATTATTATTATTATTTTCTTCTCTTTTTTTGTCTATCACAGTCCTCCAATTCAACTGGGTGGTATTTACAGTGTGGGGTTCCGGGTAGCATCCTGCCTCCTTAGGAGTCCATCACTTTTCTTACTATGTGCGCCGTTTCTAGGATCACACTCTTATTATTATTATTATTATTATTATTATTATTATTATTATTATTATACAGCCATTTGGACTATAGATAGGGGACAACCTGATTACAGAGGATTGAATGCCCATATGCGATGAATACTTCGTTAATCAATTTCCACACAAAAACAGTTCATCCGGATAAATACTACTTGAATGACAGAGAAAGTATCTTTGGAAACAATTTGAATATAAATGGAATGGTTCATTTTCCCGACTGTTTCTGAATGACTTTACCGAAAACCAAGTCTGGTGGGAAGCGCTCAGGACTACAGGAATTAGAAAGCGGAAAGTCACTCAGATTCATATAGCTTCAAATGTGCTGTGTGAGGTAACTCTGCTTTATTATGGAAGTTGTTTTACGGTTTCCCTGCAGAAGCCAAGAATCAATGTATAGAGTTCATTCATTCTTAGATTTCTCTTAGCTTTTATCGTGTAACTCAAACTTGTTTTAATTCATTGGACTTAAAGGAAGTTGATTGATCTTTGAAGAATCCATTTAAAGGTATGAAGTTTCGTAGCCGTGACGTCACGGGTCACGTGCTAGGTAACCTATAATAGCTGTTTTCGCTTCGTAAGAAATTTAAAGGCCCAGATTTGAATCTCCCATGAAATCGTTCATACAGGGAAGTTAGCGTTTTGACCCATATGATTTGATTAAGAAAAATAAAAGTATTTAATGTTACGTAAAATATACTGCTTAGTTGTGATTTATGTTTTTTTTTTTTTTTTTTTTTTTTTTTTTACATAATCAACAAGTATTTTTTACATACTATTGTATAAACTGGTATTTCTCTGTCAAAATATATGGGTCTCGATGCTAACTTTCGGTATGGTCTTGTTCTCAAACATTCCATTGAGGAGTGAGAGAGATGTATTTCTGGTGATAGAAGTTCACTCTCGACGTGGTTCGGAAGTCACGTAAAGCCGTTGGTCCCGTTGCTGAATAACCACGGGTTCCATGCAGCGTGTAAACACCATACAAACAAACAAGCTAACTTTCCTCTTTTACGATTTTCTGCCCGTTTCAAATTCGGCCCCAATCATTTCTTACGGAGCGAAAACAGACAAGTGTGATTGCGTCATACTAGGGTACACTACTGAGCAAATGGAATATTTCGTAGCCAAACGTCTCCTCAGGCAATTCTCAGACGGTGGAAAAATGTTTTCAACCTCGCTTGGAGTAGGAATTTCTCGAAAATATAATTCAGTCCAAACACGTTTTCTCCGCCTCTTTTATCTGATGTCCGGCTGTCAGTGAAATACGTCGGAATTCGCTCCCGAGCGCTCCCGAACAATACGTGAGCCTGAAGAACGATCGGGTATCACGGCAAGACGCTGAAGTCGCGGGCGTTCGGTGTGTTTATCACACCTAAACGCCGCATATCGCACGCAGGGACGTTCCTCACTGAGAGATGTTTCTCAGGCAGGTTACCGCGTCCGTGGTCCATCTGATAAACACAAGGGAGTAGAATTTTATTCCCTGTAATGTACTCTCCGTCATGGGAGAAGGTCCTCGCCTCAGATAGATACTTTTAGTACGAGTGGGAGCATCTTTTCTGAGTAGCTAATCGCCTCTCAGAGCGTGTTCGACCCTATTTAGAGCAACTGAACTTCCCCTCCCGGTTGTTGGTACTGACGATGGCTTGGCCATGGCGTACAATAATAAGAGGGAGAGTGTACTTCATCATAGAACATAAATAAATAAATAAATAAATAAATGAAGATATACAGGCATGAATAAATACAGAAATTCAGGCATGAATAAATAAATAATAATAATAACAATAATTATTATATTATATTATTATTATTATTATTATTATTATTATTATTATTGAAATTATTATTGAAATAGATATTACATTCCGGTTGTAACATATCTATTTGGAGACTACAACGAGATTTAGATGGTAATCTCCGCTACTAAATTGTTGATTCAGTATTTTCTTATTAATGCTGTATCGTCTCTAGTGTCGACATGGTTCGGACATCTCCCTCCCTGGCCATCATCTGAACGTCCTCTGCAATGTCATGCTGATGGCCAGGGAGATGGTCGAAACATGTCGACACTAGAGAAGATACAGTATTAATAAGAAAATACTGAATCAACAATTTAGTAGCGGAGATTACCATCTAAATCTCGTTGTAGTCTCCAAATAGATATATTATTACTTTTTTTTTTTTTTTTTTTTTTTTTTTTTGCTTTGCTCCATCACAGTCCTCTAATTCGGCTGGGTGGTATTTATAGTGTGGGGTTCCGGGTGTTGCATCCTGCCTCCTTAGGAGTCCATCACTTTTCTTACTATGGGGCCGTGCGCGTCTGGATTCATCACTCTTCTGCATGAGTCCTGGAGCTACTTCAGCCTCTAGTTTTTCCAGATTCCTTTTCAGGGATCTTGGGATCGTGCCTAGTGTTCCTATGATTATGGGTACAATTTCCACTGGCATATCCATATCCTTCTTATTTCTATTTTCAGATCTTGATACTTATCCATTTTTTCCCTTTCTTTCTCTTCAACTCTGGTGTCCCATGGTATTGCGACATCAATGAGTGATACTTTCTTCTTGATTTTGTCAATCAACGTCACGTCTGGTCTATTTGCACGTATCACCCTATCTGAACTGATACCATAGTCCCAGAGGATCCTTGCCTGATCGTTTTCTATCACTCCTTCAGGTTGGTGCTCGTACCACTTATTACAGCAAGGTAGCAGGTGTTTCTTGCACAGACTCCATTGGAGGGCTTTTGCTACTGAATCATGCCTCTTTTTGTACTGGTTCTGTGCAAGTGCCGGACATTCGCTTGCTATGTGGTTTATGGTTTCATTTTTCGTATTGCACTTCCTACATATGGGAGGGAGATGTTATTTCCGTCTCGTTCTTTGGACATATCTGGTTCTTAGGGCCTGATCTTGTGCCGCTGTTATCATTCCTTCAGTTTCCTTCTTGAGCTCTCCCCTCAGTAGCCATTGCCACGTGTCATCGCTGGCTAGTTCTTTCGTCTGTCTCATGTATTGTCCGTGGATTGGTTTGTTATGCCATTCTTCTGTTCTGTTTGTCATTCTCCTGTCTCTGTATATTTGTGGTTCTTCGTCTACTTTTATCAGTCCTTCTTCCCATGCACTCTTGAGCCACTCCTCTTCACTGGTCTTCATATATTGCCCCAGTGCTCTGTTCTCGATGTTGACGCAGTCCTCTATGCTTAGTAGTCCTCTCCCTCCTTCCTTTCGTGTTATGTATAGTCTGTCCGTATTTGCACTTGGGTGTAGTGCTTTGTGTATTGTCATATGTTTCCTAGTTTTCTGGTCTATGCTGCGAAGTTCTGCCTTCGTCCATTCCACTATTCCTGCGCTGTATCTGGTTACTGGCACTGCCCATGTGTTTATGGCTTTTATCATATTTCCGCTGTTGAGTTTTGACTTGAGTATCGCCTTGAGTCTCTGCATATATTCTTTCCTGATTGTGTCCTTCATCTCTTGATGTTTTATATCCCCTCCTTCCATTATTCCCAGGTATTTGTATCCCGTCTCATCTATGTGTTATTATTATTATTATTATTATTATTATTATATTATTATTATTATTATTATTATTATTCAGGAGATGAACGCTATTCATATGCAACAATCACTCAAGGGCCTTTGACTTAAAATTCAACCCCACAAAGGATGTGGTAAGTATTAGGAAATAAGAGAAGGTAAAAGGAATATAGCCTTTACATCCAGAAACGAAAGAAATGTATTCATTCCTTATGAAGTTATAACTTAAATTACCACCTTCAAGGACAAGTAATACTATTTCTGACAAAAGCTGAGTTTCCTTTAGGGATAAGTAGTGCAATCACGGTATCTCTTGACGATTTCTTTATCCAGGAAAATTTTGTATGTCTTTTGCGTGATTTCTTAGATAAAACACGATGCATACTCGTATCTAAGGTTGTAACTTATTCTGTTGGTTTTTTTTTTATAATAATTAATATTAGTCCATTTTAATAGTTTTTTGATATTACCAAGATATTTTCGCTTGATTGGGGAGTAAGCGTACAAACTACTTTGTTGTTGTTGTTGAGAGGGTAGGAAAGGTCTATGGCAGAGCCTAAAAACGTCCGAAAAGGGCGTTTTGCGTTGAGTTAAAGATACAGGAATTTTAAGATAGGATAGTTAGGATTTATTTATTAGAATGAAAATGTAAAAAATAAATAATGTGTATGTTAAACAGTACAGAAAAATTATTTCTGATAAAATATAGTGGATTTATTTTAAATTTCGTTGGTAAAACAAGGTTCTATTTAGCCGCAGATTTTAGCAGGTTTTAATTTACGTAAAGTTAGGAGTATAATGATTACAAGTTATGCATGAAGGGAAAATCTTGCACACGTCCCGAGTAAGCTGGAGGTCGGATCACGCCTTGTTATTCTATCGAGGTCAGCATTGAAATATTTTTCTTCTTGCTTTCTGAAGTAGAATGAAAAGCCGAGGATTATGATTTCATGGTAGTCCAAAATTAACCTGGCTCCATTATCCACTTCGTCTTCAATTCTAGTTGTACTTGATATTTTTTAAACAATTCTTTACAAAAATTTTAATCATTATCCATTGATCGCATTTGATTGCAACTCCACAAAGATATCGAATGATCAGTCAATCATCCTGAGGGTCTCCAGTTCCTTTTCCGAACTTCCCTACACCCCGTCTTCAAGTACCCCTAACCAGCCACCAATTACCCCTACCCCTACCCCTGGCCCTACCCACTCCACCCAGGGCCTTGAAAATCGTCCCTCCACCCAGTTCGAGGACGTATTCTGTGTCCTGGTCTCTCTGATTATCACATAAAAGCTCTCAGGTTCGGTGGAAGCCCTCCGTCCAAAGCCTCCCTTTTACATTTAGCTGGGTAACAATTACTGTCGCTTTTGCAGGCTTTGCCTCGTGTCCTGGAGTAACCTTTGGCTGCCCTGAGCATGTGTTATCCCAGGAATATGCTTTGTGTGTGTGTGTATCCTTGTTTGTGTTAGTGTGTATACGTGGGGGTATGTGTATGTGTGTGTGTTTGTGTGCGTGTTTGCTGAAATAGAGACACTAAATCCTTTACTGAACTGTTAAGAATGCCGTTTACCTGGTCTCTTGTCAGGCGACCTCCTCTCTCTCTCTCTCTCTCTCTCTCTCTTCTCTCTCTCATCATCATCAATAAATTCAGTAAATTGTGTTTCATTCATAACTTATAATTACGCCGGTCTTTCTGTCCGCCTGTTAGTCTATTTTTTCTTAGAAATAGCAATTAAATAACATTGAAATGAGCGTTTCTCTCTCTCTCTCTCTCTCTCTCTCTCTCTCTCTCTCTCTCTCTCTCTCTCTCTCTCTCTCTCTCTCTCTTTCACAATAAATACTCTTTTTAATTCATAATTTATAATCTCTTTCTTCGTATCCATCTGTCGCTGTGTTTCTTCGATAAATAAAATTTTAGCAACATTGAAATGGAGACCTCTCTCTCTCTCTCTCTCTCTCTCTCTCTCTCTCTCTCTCTCTCTCTCTCAAGAGGAAATCATAAGCAAATTGAAATAATTCTTTTTCGAGAGAAACTCATCGTGGAACTTTAGTCATCATGCCTATTCTTTACGGCAAGGCGATCGCTCAATCTTTCCAGTATGAAAGACGAAACAACCTTTCTGATACCCAAAGAGCAGCAGAGGTACTTGAGGCCTCAGTCGTAAATATCCACTCGTTATATCTCAAAGCCATATTATGGACTCGTCTCCTTAAGAGGGACCTCTCGTCAGTCATGAGAATTGAGACGTTACTCTCCGCAAAAGAGTGAATAAAACGTCAAAAAATGAGCTGTAAGTGTGTGTTTCGGCATCACATTACTTGCAACACAATATCACTGATATTGCAACAACTTCGCAAACAGAGAGAGAGGGGGAAAAATTGATTTGACAGTCGTATTGGAAGTCTAAAGGGTTTTCGAGTAGGAATCGTAAATGGAAGGAGTTTTGGGATCGTGGGAATCGAGATGTCCTGTTGTTTCTTGAGCGCTAAAGATTTTTGTTATAGCGGAGGTGTGTATACATACACACACACACACACACACACACACATATATATATGTATGTATATTATATATAGATATATATATTATATATATATATATATATATATAGATATAAATATATATATATAACACTATATAAAATAAAAGTTAAAGACCACGGAGGAAAGTGGAAACAGTGGAGATGCTGCATCTCATTGTTTTTCACTTTCCCATCACATTCTAAATTTATATATATATATATATATATATATATATATATATACTATATATATATATATATATATATATATAATTTATTATGCCTTAAGAATCACTTATACCCAAAATAACTTCTTTCCAGACGTACATTATGAATTATTTCGTAATTGTCCTAAAATGGAAGAAAACTCTGAGATAACCTCATCCAACCGCAAAATCCCAGCAAAAAAAAAAAAAAAATCAATTCAAATTAATCTCTCTCACCTGTTGGTATGCTGATTATTTAAAAAAGGAAAAAAATGTTCCAAAAGAATCCAGCAAACCGAATCCGATTCGTAATAGGGAGTGATCTTAAAAGCCTCAGATGAATCTCGCCAGTGGTTAGTCGGTTACACGGTCCAGTGACTACGCTGCTTGGCGGATGCCCGCGCAGCGATGGACTGCCCGATACAAATCATCGCCCAGCTCTAAATCAAGGGCACGAAATGCTGACCCGGTGGGCAGAATTGAATTGGCATGGCGAAATCAGGGCCGTAAAGAGCTA
>NC_061107.1:13778941-13813941 GCF_015104395.2 Macrobrachium nipponense | reverse complement strand
CAACGAAACTCTTACCCTAAGGATGTATATTTTAATATTGTTAACAAACTTTTATCTTTGCATTTTAAACCACCCATTCCAACGATAGACGTACCATAGAAACTAATGTATGCCTCCATACCATATATATACAACAGCAAATTTTCACAACACCTGGCTAGAATTATTGAAAGTGAAATTCCATGTCTAAAGATAAAACTCATATCTAACAACCCAAGCAAAATAGGTTCTTTTGTCTGCTTCAAAGATCGTCTGCAGCAGTTCATGCGATCTAACGTAGTATACAAATTTACGTGCCCGGGATGTCCCGGAATTTACGTTGGATCGACTAGGAAGCTGCTGCAGATGAGATACTGCAGTCACATGGGCTTGAGTTTTAGGACGGGTCAAAAATTAAGTAGGCCTGAACACTCAAACATAAAAATCACGCAATCAATTGCAAGATAGAGGTTTTTATCTCAACAGACTGAAGATACACATTGTATGTGCGAAACGTCTCAATAAATGTCTCTTCTGATGTGGTTGTCTGCGATTTCCTGAATGGATATAGATATATATATTATATATATATATATATATATATATATATATATATATATATATTATATATATATATATATATATATATATATATATATATATATATATATATAGTAAATAGTGGCGGTTTCATTTTCCCGTTAGAGGCGGATTACGGATGAAAGCCATGTGCATGAAACTTACGCAGCATGAACCAGCGCGTTACCTCTCCCAGTCACACGTCTCATAACTCTAAGCTATATCATAAAAACTTATAGGTGCATTTAATAAATTATCAACAATGCCTTAGATGCATTTAATAAATTATCAGTTATACCATAGGTGCATTTAATAAATTATCAACAATACCATAGATGCATTTCATTAGTCATCAACAATACCATAGATGCATTTAATGAATTATCAACAATACCATAGATGCATTTCATAAATCATCAACAATGCTATAGATGCATTTAATAAATTATCAACAATTCCATAGAGGCATTTCATAAATTATCAACAATACCATAGATGCATTTAATAAATCACCAACAATACCATAGATGCATTTAATAAATTATCAACAGTACCATAGATGCATTTCATAAATTATCAACAATACCATAGATTCATTTAATAAATTATCAACAATACCATAGATGCATTTAATAAATCACCAACAACACATAGATGCATTTCACAAATATCAACAATACATAGATTCATTTAATAAATTATCAACAATTCCATAGATGCATTTAATAAATTATCAACAATTCCATAGATGCATTTAATAAATTATCAACAATTCCATAGATGCATTTAATAAATTATCAACAATACCAGACGTCACCAGCGCTTTCTGTCACATTTTCGTTAATTTCATCAAAAGCTTTATCTGAATCTACAAATACCGCACTCAGCTTCAGTTTCAATCTATAATTTGTCACGTAAATGTTAAGAGACAAAAAGTTAAGTTATATGTAATATATATATAAATATACATACATATATATCTATAAATATATAAATATATATTTGGCTTTTCACTCGTATTTGGCTTCAATAAGGCGGGAGGGTTTAGATCCCAGATTCTTCAAATAATTAAGTACAAGTTTTCTTCTTTAGGTGCCAATGTATTATACAATTAGGTTGTTATATATATATTATATATATATATATATATATATATATATATATACATATCTATATAATATATATATATATATATATATATATATACTATATAATATATATATATATATATATATATTTGTGTGTGTGCATTGAAGTTGTGTGGCTATTTTGTGGTATGTGTTGGTTTGTGGGTACCTGTGTGTGTGTGTGTGAATAAGTGTTTGTGGGTGTGTTTAAGAATTGAGACTATAGTCTTGGAGACGTAAGCACTGTCGTTCCTGACCAGTATGTTATAAGTCGAGGGTCAGTGTAACTTCCTTCACATAATAAACAAGAAATTCTCGAAATCTTTCTTGCTTGTGCAAATCACCGGTGGAATCACTCCAATTCCAGCATCCTCGCGCACAGATGAAGCTATAAAGGAAGAAGATCTGAAAATTCTCCGGTGTGCCCAGCTTATTTAATACCCCTGGTCAGTGGGCATCGACCTTATCATTAATCAGCGTACTATCTGGGCAATTAGATAAGTAATAAGATACCCACCGAGATTGCCCCAGCATCTTAGTTAAGTAATACGAGACTGCTTCTTGAATTAAATGAGATTCTTATCTCTCAGCAAATTGATCTTCCGTTTTTTAGTTCGGGGTTCTTGAATGTTCGTTTTTCTGTTTGCTAAAACGTGCTGATTTTACTGCCCCCCCCCCCCCCCCCCCCCCCCTCCTCTCTCTCTCCTCTTCCTTCCTCTCTCTCTCTCCTAGATATTTTTCTCCTTATCCCTCTCCCTTCATAGAGATTGTTCTGTTTCATCTCTCTTGGAAGTCCTATGTATCATCCACAACCTCTCTCCTCTCTCTCTCTCTCTCTCTCTCTCTCTCTCTCTCTTCTCTCTCCTGGATATTTTTCTCCTTATCCCTCTCCCTTGATAGAGATTGTTCTGTTTCATCTCTCTTGAAAGTCTTATCTCTCTCTCTCTCTCTCTCTCTCTCTCTCTCTCTCTCTCTCTCTCTCTCTCTCTCTCTCTGGAGTTTTTGTCTCTCCGTCCCTCACTCCCACTGTTTGTCTGTCAACCAACCCAGAGGGTTTAGTTCACTTAACAAAAACAAATTGGTTTTATTTCTAATTATTTATTTTTGATGGTTTTAATAACTCTTAGAATAACTTCTTTTAAATTTCGTTCATATTGTACCTTAGGGGACACAGGACCCCCTAGTGCTTTGCTTCATCTTACCTGCAGGAGGGCATTTCCCTGAGAGACGAGGTTACAAGGAGTTACAAGGAATAGGATGTCTCAAAGACTTGTTAGTCCATCCTAAGAGGAGACTTCGTGTGCTCACTTATCTCGAGGAGCAGGTTTTACTGTTCATTCACAGTGTCCTAAAGATTTTGTCTAGCTTCCTTTTAAACTCTTCCACACTGTTGCTGTTTACAACTTCTGGGGGCAGTTTATTCCACGTGTCACATATCTTGTAAGTAAAGAAGTTCTCACAATGAGATGCGTTATATCTCTTAAGCTCTAGTTTCCATCCATTATTTTTGTCTGGTTTTCGTTTAACGTAAATAGGTTACTGTCTACTTTTGTTATGCCTTTCAGTATTTTGAATGTTTCTATTAGTTTATTAGTTGTTCTCGCAATCGTCGTGTTTCTAAGCCATAAATGTTCAGACTCTTTTTGTCGTCTTTGGTAACCTATTTGCCTGATGGATGGAATTAACTTTGTAGCTCTTGGTTGTACCCCTTCTAATCTTTATGTCCTTTCTTATAGAGAGAGAGAGAGAGAGAGAGAGAGAGAGAGAGAGAGAGACCTTAGTCCTTCAATGGTACTTGATAAGTTACCCATCTTTCCAACCAATCGGTAACCTAAGTGATAGCTCTCGATTTGAATTACCAGTCTAGGTGAATAAGAGAGAATCACCACAGAATTGCACGAAGTCTCCACATCGATTGACCTACGTAGTAGTGAGGTACGTACAGATTTTATATCAGTCAGTTGAAACAATTCTAATCTCAGTCAGCAAAAGATATTAATACTAGTCAGTTATACCTCTATAGCGTCAGTCAGCAATGCGCGTCAGTTCCCGTCAGTTAACAGTCAGCCACAGACGTTAATATCTTATTCATATCTGCATTCTCAGTCAGCAATAGATGCTGACACCTGCTGGTTTAAAACCAAGACCTTCAGGAAAAAAGAGCAAATACCAACGCATTTTACACTCTGAAAAATAACCTTCAGTACCTGTGATAGCCTTTGTCCCGGTCAAGATTAAAAATCTCTTACGACTTTTCCGTCCCATTGTGCACTGATCAGCAAGTGTTCTGGATTAATTCCCAATAAATATTTCCAAGGTAATATTTTCCCGAGGATATTTTCCAGTGTTTGCCCTTCCTCTTCAAGTGCTCCAGCATCCTTCGGTAAGTGTTAAGTAGTGAGGAAGGGTAGTGGAGAGGTGGGGTGGAGGGTTGGGGGGGGGGGTGGGGGGAGGAGGGAGGGAGGTCAGTGTTTGTTGATAAATAGAAGTTGAAACAATTTGTTGGCATTTCTTGAAATCAGTGACTCATACTCGTGTAGGACCTGTCACATTTGCTTTTTAGTCGACCACGCAAGTATAGGTGTTCGGAGTTCTGTTCTTTCATAATTTTTTTTACCTCGTTTTGAACTCGTTATTTGAAATCAGGTTTTCATTCTGTTAGGCTTGTGGTTCACTTCATTTTGAACCGTTGGATTTTTTTTTATTCCATGCATTTATATTTGTTTTGACTTTAGCTTCTAGTTTATATATTCAGCCTGTTTGTGGTTCATTACGGGAATATCACATTTTCTGATATTTCCTCTAAAGTGATTTCTTGCGTTAACTTCACTTGGGTTCTTATGAGCCTATAATAATATATTATATATATATATATATAATATATATAGATATTATATATATATATAATAGTTATATATGTGTGTGTGTGTGTGTGTGTGTGTGTAGTGTGTGGTGTAATGTATATAATTATATATAATATATATATATTTATATATATTATATATATAAATATATATATGTGTGTGTGTGTGTGTGTGTGTGTGTGTGTGTATATATAGTATATATATATATATATATATATATATATATATATATATATACACACACACACAAACCCATAGACCCAAGTGAGGTTAAGGCAAGACATCATCACTGTAGTTTAGAGGATATGTATGTATATAAAATTATATATATCGGGGACAATCTCTCTCTCTCTCTCTCTCTTCCACAACGCCTCGTTTCCCATCGTTTCCCCTCCCCCTCCCAAGGGGCATTACATCCCCATCCGGACGGTGTTATTATTGTACCTGAGGAGGATGGCTGCCCCTGTTGTCTCAGAACACAGAAACGCGTTTAGCCTCTGTTGTCAGAAATGTGAATGACGGCTTGTAAGGTGATATTTACCCAGTTACTCCGCAGTTTCTCACCGTTCGGCCCCAAGTGACAAAAGTCGCCCCTTTTTCATCATACGTGTGTGTGTTTTCGGTGTTTGTCTGTTTGTCTATCGGCTGCCGTGTTTGTTTGCTTGTCTCGTCATGTTTGTTCGCGTCGCGCATCTCGGTTTGGACAGGTGCGCAGGTGTCCTTGTATGTGCGTAAGGAAGTTGCACCTGAGATATTTTGGGGGTAATAATGCATGAGAGAGAGAGAGAGAGAGAGAGAGAGAGAGAGAGAGAGAGAGAGAGGAGGATGAGGTTGGGAATAGAAAGAGAGAGAGAGCGAGAGAGAGAGGAGGGTGGTGAGAGAGAGAGAGAGAGAGAGAGAGAGAGAGAGAGAGAGGTTGGGATGAAAGAAAGAGAGAGAGAGAGAGAGAGAGAGAGAGGGAGGGTTGTGGGAAGAGAGAGAGAGACCTTACCTTACCTTACAGACCTTACAGTTCGTTCGGGTTGCCCCAGGTCCCTCAGTGTGAGGCACCTCTAATGTCTACCAGAGAGTTGCTAGTACATCTTCCGGTATATTTTGCATCTTCCAATCTTGGATGGTCTGGGATGCAGTTTAGATATTTGTCGAGCTTATTCTTAAACACATCTACGCTCACTCCTGATATATTCCTCAGATGAGCTGGCAACGCATGAATAGACGCTGCATTATCGATGCTGGTGTGTAGTGGATTAATGTCCTGTGTGCTTTCCTTATTTTCCTGGTATTGTTTTGGGCACTATTAATCTACCTCTGCTTGCTCTTTCTGATATTTTTAGTTCCATGATATTTTCTGTTATTCCTTCTATCTGTTTCCATGTAGCGTTCTCTTCTCCTTTCTAGACTATATAATTTTAATGATTGTAGTCTTTCCCAGTAGTCAAGGTCCTTAACTTCTTCTATTTCTAGCTGTAAAGGACCTTTGTACACTCTCTATTTGTGCAATATCCTTTGATAGGTGTGGGTACCATATCATATTGCAATATTCAAGTGGACTACGAAACATATGTTTTATAAAGCATAATCATGTGTTCAGCTTTTCTTGTTTGAAGTGCCGTAACAACATTCCATTTTGCTTTACATTTTGCCAAAAAGAATTGCTATTTGATCATTGCATAACATGTTCCTATTCATCATCACACCAAGGTCTTTAACTGCTTCCTTATTTGTGATTGTCTCATTATTAGGTCCCCTATATGCATATAGCTTTCCTTCTCTGTCTCCATAATTTATTGATTCAAATTTATCAGAGTTAAATACCATCCTATTTTCCTCTGCCCAATCATATACTTTGTTAAGGTCTCTTGTAGAGCGTTCCTATCTTCATCACAAGTAATTTCTCTACTTATTCTTGTGTCATCAGCGAAAACTACTCACTACCGAATCCTTAACATTACTGTCTATGTCTTCAATCATAATAACAAACAGTATTGCAGCTAACACCGTACCTTGTGGCACACCGGATATTACCTTGGTTTCATCCGATTTCTCATCGTTTGCAATAACTATCTGTTTTCTGTTGTGTAAAAATTCTTTTAACCATCTTCCTATTTTATCTACGATATTGTGTTTTCTAATTTTCTTTGCTAATATATTATGGTCTACTTTGTCAAAAGCTTTGCAAAGTCTAGATATACCACATCTGTTTTCATTCCGCTTTTCATATTTTTGAATATGTTCTCACGGTGGACTAACAGTTGGGTTTGTGTACTTTTTCGGGTACGAAACCGTGTTGTCCTATATTAAACAAATTATTTTTTATTAAATGTTTCATAATATTTTTCTTCATTACCCTTTCATACACTTTCATAAATGTGATGTTAGACTCACAGGCCTATAATTACTTGCCTCAAGTCTTGATCCACTTTTGAAAGTAGGGGTAATATATGCTAATTTGTGCATCATAAATCTTGCCTGTATCTACACTTTGTCTTAATAATATTGCAAGTGGCTTTGCGATAGAATGAACTACTTTCTTTAACAAAATAGCAGGGATTCCATCAGCCCTGCGGCAGCTCCATTTTTAATTTCATTAATTGCCTGCACAATATCAGCTTCATTAATTTCTATGTCAGCAAATAAAATACACTATTTTCGTCCCTTACTTCTATATCATTATCTTCATTATCTATTCTAGGGGAATGAATTCTCTCTTATATCGTTCTGCCAGTATGTTGCAAATTTCCTTTTTTTCATTCGTTAATCTCCCTTCAAATTCTCAGAGGGCCTATTCTATTCTTCTTTTATTCATCTTCTTCGCATGAGTATAATAGTTTGGGTTTTGCTTGATATTTAATAGGGTTTTTCTTCCAAGTCCCGTTTTCATTTTCTTTTGATTGTATAATCTTTGTTCTGCATTTCTATCTTACTTTTAGTTCTATAACTTTCCATGCATTTTTTCTTTTGCAAGACCTTTTTTCCACTTTCTGATTTTCTGGAACAAGATCCTTCTGTCTCTTGGTATGCATGAATGATGTTACTTTTCTTCTTCGGTATATTTATCCACTATTTTCTCTAATATTTTATATAATATCTCCGTATTTACTCTTATGTCATCGCTTACGAAAAAAATGTTATCCCAATCTTTGTTTTTAATTCTTCATTTATTTCTGACCATTTTATATTTTTACTGTAGAAGTTGTATTTTCCATATCCTTCCCACTTTTTCATTTCTTGCTTATCTCTGTTTTCACTTGCTTTGGAATGAACTGTTAATCTATGACATTATGGTCTGAAATACTCGCATTTATAAAACTATTATTTCTTAACATAATTCACTCGTTCACAAATACAGTCCAAAGTATTTTCCTTTCTCGTGGCAGGTGATTTATTTGTTGAATGTGTATTCTAGTAGCATATCTAATAGCTTTTCGAATTGCCTCTTATCTCTGCACTACTATTACTCTCTTTTTTACTATGTATAAGTCCATCCACAAATCTCCTATTCGTTCTTTCCATTCTACGAAAGGAAAGTTGAAGTCACCAGATAGGAGAATAGTCCAGTCCTTGTGATTTCATACATATATCATCAATTTTTCAATTATTAAGTCAAAACTCTTTAGTATTAGGAGGTCTATATATACTATGTTCATAATTTTTCATATTCAAATTCTACCGCTAATTAGTTCACATTCTGAGTTACTATATCATATATCCTTGTTTTTTGTCTTTACCCATATATGCGGTTCCCCCTTGATTCCTATTTTTTCTATCTGATCTATAAGTTGGAACCCTTTTATTTGATCATCATTCCCAGTCTCTGGGAATACCAGGTTCACTTATATTCATTATATCTATTTTCTTTTCAATTTGGGTAGTTCTTCTAAGTACTATATTTTTCTTTTGAGTTACTCGTAACTAAACCCTGCGCATTCATCATATGATGGTTTGCTGTGTTTTCCTTCATTTAATATTGGTAGTAATAAAGGATTTTCCCATGTCTCTTTCTGTTCTGGTATGTTGTTCTTTTTTTCATTTCCAGAAATTCTGACATTAAAAAATCCAACTTTTCCATAATATTTGATCTTCCTTCATCATAATATTCATTTTGTGTCTGAATCTGCAATTTCTCCGTTTCTGCAATATCTCTTGCATAATAAAATACAGTTATTATCCCTTGAGTAAAATTTTGGAGCTGATGCATTGAAATTTTTGCTGACATCTCGCATATCTCATTGGTGGTTTGCTTTTCTCTTTTACCTGATATTCTTGATTTCTCTCTTTATTTGTTTCTTTCTTATTTTGGATTTTATTACTGGTTGGTTATTATTTGATTATGATCATGGCTACAGGGTGCATATATTTGCATTTTTGTCGAATTACATCCTTTTCCTTCTTTAGGTTTTTGCATATTTTGGATGCAGATCTCTGCAATCATCCCCATATCCATCTAGGTATGCACATTTACCATATATTCATAGTTGTGACATACCTTAGGATGTTTGTAGTAACATCTTTCTCCAAATCTGCAATTCCTCTTTTCAAAAGGTTGCAGATTTTGTCTTTCTTGTCTATTTTTTCCTCTTTCCCGTCATTGTGTAGATCTGGGTAGAGCCTCTTCGGGATTTGCTTTTCTGTTGCCATATCGTAATTTATTTCTTCGTAGGTATGCTGCTTTTATTGCCTCATATGTAGTATCAATGAGTATCTCTGCATCCATACTTTATCTTGTTCTTGTTTTCCTTATTTTTTCTGTCATTTCATTTTTGTTTACTTCTCTTCCGTTTTCCTTCTCTTCTTCTTCTTCTTCTCTTCCTCTTCTTCTTCATCCTCAACTATTTGTACATTCAATCTTGATTAATAACATTGTCTATCCATGATAGACATGTTGAACAAATTCTTGTATCTTTCTCATATCTTGTATTACCTCAGCACACTGTGGATGGGTCGGAATGTTGCATGCAGCACATTTTCTGATTAGGTTTTGTGGATTGACTATGCTATACCAAACCTTACACAGTTGCATGCTTTTGGCATTCTTTTTCCTAATGCGTCATTAGGATATTCACAAGATTCACCTTATTCATTTCTTTGTCGGATATGTTGGTTTATGTATATTTTCTTTATGAGTCTCCTTGACCACTTGGATTTTATTTGGAACTTCTTCAATTATTTTCAGATGTTTTCATTAGATTTGTTCCAGTTTGAAGGATTATATCTTCTAATATATCTATGAATGCTTTTGTATCTTTTGGTTAGGGACTGTTGCTGATTTCATAGATGAGAAATGCCAGTTACCCTTCCTGCTACCTCATCGTATTGCGAATCTGCTAAACACGCTAAATTACGCCATCTCTTCCCGCAGTTGGAACTTACTGCCATCTTGTTCTGATTTACAGTATTACACTTGATAAACTAACTTAGAAGACGCTTTATCCTACTATTTTCACACTAATCTTATCACCGATAGTTCACGAACACTTCTAGATATTTCTCAAATTCTAGTCGTATGTTAAACTTGTGATATCTGTTGATTAATCTGACTTCACGCGGGAACGTCTCACCAAGCAAGATGGCTACTAGGAGAGAGAGAGAGAGAGAGAGAGAGAGAGAGAGGAGGGTGGTGGGAATAGAGAGAGAGAGAGAGAGAGAGAGAGAGAGAGAGAGAGAGAGGGAGGGTGGGTGGGAATAGAGAGAGAGAGAGAGAGAGAGAGAGAGGCTGCGTTTTTTTTTTTTTTTTTTTTTTTTTGAAATATTAAGGGTCAGTAGTATCTTATCTGAATAATTTGAAAGATGTATGTTTTTTCTCTTCACATGTATGCTAATTTGGATGTGTTAATTGCTTAAGCGAGAACGCCTTTATGACGTCACGCGGTGCTATGGCTGAAAAAGTACAGAATACACACATTGAATTGTCTCCAAAATAATTATCAACGTTAGTATGATGATTTTTATAAAATGCAATTACTTAACACGGTGATGTGTACCCTTCAAATTGTAGCATTTGCTTCTTACCTTAGGCAAATTAAATATGATTCAACTACTTCGTTAATATTTTTTTTTATTTCTAGCTTTCGATAATTGTTTATCTGCAACGTTTTCGTCTTTACGCTTCTTTGCTGGATATCGAAATCAAAGGGTTACGGACATTTACGAATAATAATAATAATAAGGGGATGAGGGGAACCGAACAGATTCCCGAAAGCTATCCTTGCTGTTTTTATATTTAAATATATGTACATTTACATAACTGAGGTTTTGTTTCTCCATTTGAACACTCGTGCTACTATGAGGATTTTTTATAATTAATAATAATAATAATAATAATAATAATAATAATAATAATAATAATAATAAACTTTATTTCGGCTCAAGGCCAATATACATGGAGTTCACAAAGTACAGACAGTAACATACACAATCTAGATACATGAGATAACATGATTAAAAAATTAATAATAGGCATTATCCATACAGTTGCTGAAGTAGTATAAATGACACGAAACACAATCGTGACATTGTTTTATCATTTTAATTTACTTCAAGTCTGCTTTAATTCACTTTATTACGAAATCACAAATACAGTAATGAAGGTCCCAAAATGGTCCAGTATATACGTGAATTACCTACCTATCCAACACGCACTCGTCTCTAATGTATCTTACGGAGAATACGAAAATATGATATATTTTATAAAAAAAACTCATGATAAACTTACAGGAGAGCAATAACCAGATTATTTCGAAATACGTGAAAACGAGAAAACGAAGAGACAGACAGAGATATGAGCGCTAATAACCAGCGCATTTTTCTGTTCGTTTTTCGTGTTGTGTTTGGGGCGTGTTCATTTCGACCGTTTTAACCTTAAAGGTTAACAGACGGTAAGGTTAATATCTGTAGTGAGAGAGAGAGAGACAGACAGACAGAGAGAGAGAGAGAGAGAGAGAGAGAGAGAGAGAGAGAGAGAGAGAGAGAGAGAGGGCGTTTAATGTTTTCAGTACGAGTTATTTTGACGTCTAAGATGGATGATTGCTGGTTTAGGCTGAGAATGGCCTTTGCGTTAAACGATTACTTTCAGGATCTTTTGTCGGTGATGTTTAGTGTGTTAATTGTTCTGTGAGTGATGATAGCGAGGGTTTATTACCCAAACCCAGTTTGGGTTGAGATATTTGTCTTTCATTCTTATATTTCGTTTTTTTTTTTTCCCCCATTTTTTTACTACATTTTGCTATTGAAATTTTTTCTGCGTCAATTTTGAGCCCTTTCTGTTTCAGTCTGACTTGCTTATTTCAATTGAAAATTGTGTAGCTTTCTTTTATCTTCTCTCTCTCTCTCTCTCTCTCTCTCTCTCTCTCTCTCTCTCTCTCTCTCTCTCTAAACTGGATTTTTGTTTATTAAGTCAAATGAAAGCTGTGTAGCTTTCTTTTATCTTCTCTCTCTTCTCTCTCTCTCTCTCTCTCTCTCTCTCTCTCTCTCTCCTAACAATATTTATAGAACTGATTTTATGCCTATACACACACACACACACACACACACACACACACACACACTATATATATATATATATATATATATATATATATATATATATATATATATATATATACATATATACATCGTGTGTGTATATATATAAGAGAGAGAGAGAGAGAGAGTGAGGGAGAGAGAGCTCCGAGTTCGTAATTACAAAGTTTTCCCACCATTTTTCACCTTCGCAAACGGAACAAATACGAGCCCAGAGAACTCTCTCTCTCTCTCTCTCTCTCTCTCTCTCTCTCTCTCTCTCTCTCTCTCTATATACTGCGTATACATATACATACAATAGATTTAAATATACATAAACCCCATCAACCTGATTCTCTCAACGGACCTTTTATCCATCCTGTTTCTTGGCAGAGGCGGGCCGCAGAACACCCGGTCGAAACCGATAGTCCTCCCAAGGGCGGCGCCGTTTTGCGAGGAAAATATCTCGGCAGGTATGGGCGTATCATCGAGAACCGCCAGCGGAGCCCTTCATGAGCTTAATTCACGCCCCGTCGTTCAATTTCGTCTGGTTTAAGCTGGGTGGATGATGGCGGTGGGCGGCGGTTAGTCGAGTGTTTAGGGATCTATCCCTCGCGAAGAAGGGTTGATTGACAAGGAAAATCACCCCTACTCTGTCTCTCGTACACACACACACCATCGCTCATCCAGAATGCTGCTGCAGGTTGCATCTCTCTCTCTCTCTCTCTCTCTCTCTCTCTCTCTCTCTCTCTCTCTCTCTCTCTACCTTATTTTTTTTCGTAAAATTGGAAGATTGATAACGTTGTTTCCAGTCATGAGTATATAAAATATATATAAATATATAGATATATATGTATATATACTATATATATTATGCATATATATTATATATATATACATATATATATATATATATATATATATATATGTTTATATATATATATATATATATATATTATATATATATATATATATAATATATATATATATATATATATATATATATATATATAGGTGAAGAGACAAAACAGCTCAATACATCTGGTTGCTTTATTGTTGCCAACTTTTTAAGACTATGGTCTCATTTTCAAGGCTAAAAAAAGGAGGAACACCAAAAATATATAAGTTAATATAGTATATTATATACTACGTAGGTCCCTCTTGTCCTACTACCGTTGAGTAAAAGGAAGTGAAGATAGTAACCTTATCACTACAGGGTGACTGAAAGCTTGTAATTTCAGAATCTGACAGGAATTTCATTATTAATGTTATTCTTATAAATTTTTTCGTTCTTTGTGGTTTGAATAGTAAGTTAAACATAATGTAGAGAAAAACGCAATAAAGAAACCGAACCAGTATCAGGACGACATTCAGAAGTACCGAATTGTAGTGAACAATCGTTGCCAGTTTAGTGGAGCTTCACACATACGCCGATGCATTTACAAACTGTTTCCATGAATTCTAGTTGTCATCATAGTAATACAATAATGATACATTGCTCTAATATTTATATATGCTACAAATAGATACGCTAATTTCACTTATTTCCACGGTTTTGTGTAAGTCTTATACCCAGTTTGGAGGGTAAACACATAACCATTGGCAACACTGTCAGGCGAATGTCTGTGAATATATTTAAAAATAAATATAATAATTGGCAGTTTCATCTAGTTCTGACCAACCAAAACTTATATATTTAAGTCTCACCGGGAGGTGAAGCAAGATCTTTATTACCGAAGTAGGTTAGAGTAACTAATGTATGTTTTTTTGGAGACTACTCGTAGGATATTCACTTATTCCTAGCCCAGTTATTTAGAAATATATAATACAAATGGAAAAGATTACATAAAATTAGACGACGTATCCAATTTGACACGAGATGTAATTTAAGCTGTGTCCCTCTGTTTGAGGACTTTCTGTGGTAAGGTCATTTATATACAAATGTGTGTGTGTGTATGTATGTATGTATGTGTGATGTAAGTATGCAGACGTACTATTCGTCTGCATACATAGACCTCGCGTCATTGCAGTTCTAAGCAGCATATGTGTGTGAGTGCGCGCGCGCGTGTTTTTGCGCTCGTTTGCATGTATTCATATTTGATATCTACATTAATTCGAAAAAAAAAAATTAATTGGAACTTAAACTACAGTATAATAAATCCTTCTCCTCTGCTTTCTACGAGAATTTACGAATTATTATGTTTTACGAAGTTTTGTAACCATGCAATATTATCTCGGAATTGAACTTTCAGTTCATTCATTTCTTTGAATTTATGTCTTTAATATTTATGTTAACTCGCTTTTACTCGCTCGTATACCCTTTAGTAATTCTTTACTGCGTTTATGTTCAGTATGACGGATGACGGTGCCACAGAACCTGACATATATTGTTAAATGAGTCTATTTGGGCGGTAATGAGTTTTCATTTCCCAGAGACTTTTGGTTCCAGTTTTAAACACAAAATCGCTAACTTGCATTTAAGTCCGTTGTTACATAAGAAGAAACAAGTAAAAAATGCACCGAAGTTTCCTCGGCGCAGTCGAGTTTTCTGTGCAGCGTATTATGTTCTATGAAACTCTCAGCCACACCCCATGAAACTTTAACCCACGGCCCTGTGGTGGCCTGTGTTGAGATTGACGATCATGGATAACTTTAACCTTGAATAAAATAGACTAGTGAGGCTAGAGGGCTGTAATTTGGTATTTTTGATGATTGGAGGGTGGATCATCAACATACCAATTTGCAGCCCTCTAGCCTGAGTAGTTTGTTAAGATCTGAGGGTGGACAGAAAAAGTGCGGACGGACAGACAAAACCACCTCAATAGTTTTCTTTTACAGAAAACAAAACTAAAAATCTAAAGGAATGTTCTTCGGGATTAGAATAGACACTACTCACACAGAAGGTGGGTAAGAAAAGGTTAGAAAAATATATAAAAAAATGAAAAGCTATTGAAAATTTCCTCTGGATCTTGTTCTCTACCGTATACTGTCTCGGTTGCCCTGGACCTTGATAATCCATGGAATGTCAGCAGTGACAGCAATGACAGGTTGACAGGAAGAATGTGATAGAAGGACGTCTGATCGATAAGTGAGAGATAAGATCCGTGGCTTGATTGGTGATAATGGGCATATTTTTTCGAATTGTTCAACGTCATCAGTAGGACTTGACTCTGAAATTAATAATATATAATCAAGACTATTTGAAATACAATTAACGATAACGTTTATATAGCAGAGAGTTCCGAGATACCTAGTTAAACCGTTTGATGGTTTAACTTGAAGATTCGCGAGTTATCGCCTTCAGGTCGCTCTACTGGCATTATATCTATCTTGATAGCAGTGTATTTTGCCTGAAAATACATGTGTGTATATTTCAATTTCTGTATGAAGGAAAGTGGTGGTGGTAATTTTTCGAAAAAAAAAATTTATATTCGGTTGTTGTTCACGTTTCTGTGTGCTCTTAAAACAAAAATTAGTTTACAAAAATTGTAATAAAATCTAACGTAACCGAAGTAAAAATATCAAAATGGGAACAAGTCACCTTTCATTTTTAAAAAATTCATAAATAAATAAACCCACGGCCATCTTCAAAATAGAAAATATTCATCAAGAAGAGAATAAAAAAATATCAGTCAATTCTCTTTTCAATTTAATTTCAAACAAATGAACAACACGGGACGCAAGGCAGGCAAACTGCTCTTTGTCCAAAGCACATTTTTCTTGTTCTTACCCAGAGAGAGAGAGAGAGAGAGAGAGAGAGAGAGAGAGAGGAGATTAATTAGGGTGTGACTAGGAGAGAGAATAATGTAGTTGTCAGTAATAGCACATGCGCGGTGCTGCCCTCTATTGCAAGTTAACCGAGCCGCTTGACACTATAATCTGATGAGCATATTTTACAAGTAGTTTTTCTTACAGTGGCGTTCGTTATTTTAATTAAATTATGGGTCCCTGATAGAAATTTACGATAATGCGGTTATTAATATCGAGCAAGGGAGGGAAAGAAAGGACTGAGAAAAGAAATATATGTAGATATGTGGGATGGCAAGCGCAGGATGTTAATTAGCATAGAAACTATCGAATTGGAAGATATGATATTGAACGAGTGAGTAGTTTCTTCTAATAAATATGATCATTGAATACTAGAAAATATATATATATATATATATATATATATATATATATATATATATATATATAGTATATATATATATATATCAATGGATATAAAAATGTTCTGTTGCAACAGAATTCCATCTAATGAAAGGAGCCCATAAAAACGCTAAAATATAGAAAGAAAGTACTATATTTCAGAGACTGCTGTCTCTCTCTTCAAGTAGGTGAAGAGGCAGCAGTACTTTCCTTCTATATTTTGGCGTTTTTATGGGCTCCTTTATATATATATATATATATATATATATATATATATATATATATATATATATATGTATGTATATTATATAAAAGACACCGTCTGTGTAGCAGGGAGTAGGCTCGCAACTTCATTCCAAATTGATACCAGTAGAAAACGCGAAGATTGTCGCTTAGAAATTGTTCCCCAAATACACGTTGTTTCTAGAAAGTTACTAGTCTACATTGCTCGGCCCATAGACGTATTGTCTCACGTAAAACTACTCCTGTTTAGATGTAGAAACTTTTAAGTGATGTTCCTCAGAAATATTTAATGTTTCTGTAAATGTACTAAATTCTAGAAATCTAGGAATTCTGATAATAGATTTTTCGTCTAGATGTTTCTTCTACATAACCAACCTGTAATAAACTTCGATCGAAAAATTAGCCTTTTTTCATTAGACTTTCCTCCTGATTACCCAATCATTAGTAGTCTCTCATTCTAGAAAACTAGCCTTTACGTTTTTTATAGACATTCCGTCTATAACAGTGATTCTTAAGCTGGGGGGCGCGCCCCCTTAGGGGGTCACCAGAAGCTTCCAAGGGGACCTCAAGCAGGGTTGCCAGATGGTGCCTATTATCTTTTTAATTTGTGATGTTAATTGCAATATTGCCAAAAAAACATTATCACTGCTTCCATATGTTTCCTGACTATCTAAAAAATGCTAAAAGATTCATAATATAAGTCAATTTTCATATAGGCAATGAAGTATGATAGTAGTATACAAATAGGCAACATAGATCATAGTTGGTAGAAATTTCGGGGTAGGGACGTGGGATCTATACAAAAAAGCATAGGGGGGCGTAAGGCAAAGAAGTTAAAGGACCACTGGTGTATAAAATCAATTTTTTAAAAGATTTGCATGATCTCCTTGGCAAATTATTAAGCCTTTTTCAGACTTGGAAAGCATTGCAGCAGCAGCAACGTACAGAATATTAAACAACCAAATTCCCAAGAATCCTCACCAGCCACGGAACACGGTGTTCAACAAGACGCCTGTGTTTTTGTTTTTTTAATTTTTTTTAATCGCCTCTTTGTACCACTCCTGACAAAACGCAACACAACCCTATCTGAAGGAGTTCGACAGCTCGGAGCTCCTTCTGTGAGACGTGGACGCCGATAACGCGTCGCGCCTTTGGACCGTATTTGTGTATCTCGGTGTCAGATCAATCAATTAATCATAAGTACGGACGTGCGTATGACTGATGCAACTTGCTTTTGGAGGGGGGGTGGCGCTGGTGGTATCTTATACGCGGTGAGGTTCCCAAAGGCGGGTGACTAGACGTCACAATATTTCGTGCCGCGTTACAAATTGATTCCTTTTTATGTTGCAAGAAGGGTTTTTGGTTCTGCTTTTCTTTCTGGTTTGTGTTTGCTGCTTGTTTGTGCTTTTGCTTGCTTTCGTTTCTGCAGCTTTTTCATTTCTTTGCATTACTTCTTTCTTTGCGTGTTGCTGATGGTTTTGTTTCATTTATTTTGAAGTCTTTTATTATTGTGCTTTTGTTTTTGTCTTTTTTTTGGCTCAGCTGCGTAGAAAAATGTCTAAGTTAACACCAAACAAGGCATTTCATGGACATTTCTCATTAATGTTGCATCTATTGTAAAGCAAAATCTTACATCAAATGATGTAATTATTATTGTTCTAGCACTCAATATCATTACATTCACTTACAAGGTTAAAAAAAACTGAAAATGGGAAACTCTACTTCGTCAATCTTGAGAATTAAGAGGAGATGAACAAGTCATCGACCACAGTTAAACCGCCCGCGACCATCAGACAATTTTCTCCCTCCCATCTTTGTTTTTTTCTTTTTTTAACACCTAAGATGCTTCTCCTTACAAAGGTATATTGCTGGAATTATTACACAAAAATGTTCAAGGACAATATTCCCGTTATATCCGTAGGTTATAAATGCAACATGATGTGAATAAGTATCACTTCCTAATTTCTTCTTTAGCTTTTTTTTTTTTTAGTAACCTATGGAAATGTGTACACATAAAAGAAATACGTCAGCCGTCATCTGGAATTCAAACAAATCCTCTGCGCTGTTCCAGTTCGGTTTTACGTTCTGGTAAGAAATGCACTGAACGCGATCGCGTAGACAACCCTCGCGTTGAAGGAGGCCGTAACCTGGCCATTTATAATATACGAAAAGGATAAGCTTTTAATAATCCTCTGTCCTCATCCTACTCCTCTCCCTCCTTCTCCTTCAGCATCCTATCCTCTGAGCTTCAACGAACCTCCGCCCTTCGAAGAAAAAAAAATAGTATATTACAGTTGGGCGGGGCAAATATGTGTTGCAGAAATGCCCCTCCTGCAATGTTGAACGCCCTGAAACACAAGTTTAGGACACCACACGAACGGCATCGACATGATAAAAGGAAGTTTGTGCCCTTGTGCTCCGAACCTGTTAACACCCTCGACGAGTAACCCTCTGAAAGAAAACGGCCATGTTGCATTCTCGTAGAAAACGGAATGCGGTTCACGGCTTGGCGTCTAGCGTCGTTCGCGAAAGCATTTAGGGGTCTTGCCATTGTGTTCAACGATAGGGAACATGTGTCGTGTCTATACTCTGACGGCGAAGGCCTCTCGCGAGACTCGGTTTAATGGAATGATTATCCAGTCTGGATGATAATTGCCATGTTTTATTCATAAGGCTCAGATGCCCAATGAGTGAAATGTCCTCTTTGGCGCAACGAGAAAATATCTATACACGTTTTCCCTGTTAAGAGTAACGTCGAAAGCAAGATCTCGATTATGCTTTTATTTGGCGTTTTCATTATGTCTAGCAGCATGTTAATATGGAAGAGGTCAGGTATACAGCCTTTTTGGGTGCCTCACTTAATTTTTCCTCAATTCTTGAGCTAGTTGTGCCAGAGATTTTGCATGTTGACTCCTTGTGGGATTTTTTTAGGTATTTTGGCACACTCACCGTAATTTTTATTTATTTATTTATTTATTTATTTATTTATATTTATTTTTATTCTCTGTCGTCAATATTGCTGTTATTATTAAAAATATGCAAATTTCCACATAGGAAATACTTGCCATCACCGATGTAGTTTCCATAGAACAAAATGCCCAATTCTGAACAAGACAAAAATAAGTATCAAATATTTAATAAGTAAAGAAAATAAACAAACAGATAAATATACAATGCCATAAACTGCAGCGTAGGTTGATAAATTAAATAAATAGTTGGGTAGTTTTAAGTAATAATGATAAAGCTTTTCTTAAACATATGTATCAACATGAACATCTGCAAACCACTTGGAATTAAAGAGAAACTACATTAAAGAAAAAATTAAAGCCCTCTTGCATTGAACAGTTAAACAACTTGACACCTGAATGAAATGGTGATAATGAAACTCTGCAATGTGTATAGCAAGCACTAATCTGTCACTTGAAGTATAGGCGCTAAAGGCAAAAGTAGATCTCTTTTTAATTAGAGTTTAATTTTGTGTGTGGGGGTGGGGGGAGTGAGTTGTGATAGGTTGGGAGGTTCAAAGAGGATATCTTTCTCCAACGATTGCTTGAATCAGATTACCGTTGTATAATGACAGGAAACCACCACTTCAAGAATTCTTTTTAAAATAAAGAATTTTCTGTGACGGTCAGCTGGCATCTATCCAATTAGCGGTGTTCATAGAACCTTATAAGTACTGGGCAACTGAAGTCGAGTAGTTCTTGTCGAACCAAAGAAATATTTAGAGTATTATTGATAAAGGAAGTGCTGAACTCAGTGTTGCAAATGGAAAAAATATAAATGTATCCAAAAACGTATCCAGATGTACAAAAAGTATCCAAATAATATGAAGTAGTATCCAAAATGTATCCATTATATTCTCTCTAAAAAATGTGTTATAGTTAATGAGGATGTGGTAAAGAAAAGTAATTTTAATTTAATAATATTTTTTCATTCTTACCCTGTTGGTAGACATCTTACAGCTGGCAGCCAAGTTGCTATCTACTGCCTGGTGACGGTGATTGTGCAGTGACGTACAGTCGTACGCTATAAATTTGGAGCGAAACTTATACTATTGGTTAGATCTTCAAAAAATATTATATATATAATATTAATGCTTTGTATGAACAAAAATATATTGAAGTTGCATGCAATACACTTCACATTACGATTATATGAAAACCTTTACTAAAAAATATAAAACTACAAAAATACAAACTTATGTCTTCTGCCTATACAGCTACATGTGCTTCACTGTTTATCCTTCCTTGAATACATTTTGTGCTGAGTTTATCATCAAATTACTAGGCTCCCATGATAGCAATGAACTGCTCCCCCGTTGCCTTTGCTTAATAACAGTCTATTTACTGATTCAGTATTCAACCTATTTCTTGTGCCTGTCTTTATTAGTTTGACCTGAGAAAATATTCTCTCCACTGCAGCAGAAGAATGAGGCAGAACTAAAAGACATAACATAAATTTTGATAGATTTGGGAACAATAGTGTTCCGTTCCATCACTACTTTTAAGATTTTGAACTGAACACCAAAACTCAGCGGGGTTATTGGAAGTAGTCAATGATTCTTCATGCAAAGCAAGTGACCGCCATTCATTATTGCACACATCATATTGTGACTCATGAATAAGCTGGGGGAATTTTTTGAAGAGTGGCGCAGTCCAGGCTCAGCTGAGCCTTCGCCGCCCCTCCATCCTCTCTGACCTGAACAGAACGCGTCCAGGAGCCCAGGACGCGTTCTTCACTCCCGTCCCCAAACCCCCACTCAAGAAACGGTTACTCTATCATACGATTGGGAGCGATGTAATAGTATTTATGAGTTTTGATTGGTTTTCAATTTTTGGAAAAAATAATTACTACAACAATGTGGATGTAAAAAGTATCCAATTAGTAAACGTATCCATTTTTGGCCTCTTTATTCAATTTCGTATCCTTTTGTCCAGCGTCGTAAAAACGTACCAGTAACATCAAAATGTATCCCAAGGATACTTTCGTATCCATACTTGCAACACTGACTGAGCTTGGAAGGTTTGTAGGCATCCTTGTAAGGGTAGCAAGAGAATCCTATCTAGGCTTTGTTTACGATCTAGGTTACACGAATCTTTTAAATGCCCTGGGAATGATAAGAACAATCAATCAAGAAAAGTACCCAAAAAGAGGCTGTTCAGGGTCGTAAGCCCTATAGTAGATTCACATCAACCGTGCATCTGATGTCCAGCCCAGTCCCTTACGACTCTCTTGATTGGCTGTTGATAAGCCAATCACAGGGCTGGAAACTCTTCTTTCAAAAGTATCTCTCAGGAGAGGTGGAACATACATCCTACGTATGTGAACTCTCGAGAGAGACTGAGAGTTTCCAGCCCTGTGATTGGCACATCAACAGCCAATCAGGAGCGTCGTAAGGGACTGGCCTAGACATCAAATGCACGGTTGATGTGAATCTACTATAGTAGCTATGCTTTACACATGGGGTCAATTAATACCACATCGTTAGTTACTGTTTTAATTTTGTTTATTGAATGATTATTTCCATAAATTTTTTTCCCAGACCTGTAAACTTACTTTCTCCGGTCCCTTTAAGCAACGTTCCGATAAATCGACCGGGGAGTGGTGACATATCCTGAAGTCAACCTTGGCTGGTTGATCCGAATTATGGAAGTTTAATTCGGGTGGGAGCTAGCTGAAATCTTTGAGAAAAAATCAGAATTAATTTTAGTTTTCTGTAAAACAAAAACAAAAAAAAATTGAGTTGACTTTGTCTGTCTGTCCGCACTTTTTCTGTCCGTCCTCAGATCTAACAAACTAATGAGGCTAATGGGCTGCAAATTGGTATGTTGATCATCCACGCTCCAATCATCACATATACCAAATTGCAGCCCTTTAGCCTCAGTATTTTTTTTATTTAACGTTAAAGTTAGCCATAATCGTGCGTCTGGCAACGATATAGGACAGGCCACCACCGGGCCGTGGTTAATGTTTCATGGGCTGCGGCTCCTACAAGCATTACCCTGAGACCACCGAAAGATAGATCTATTTTCGATGGCCTTGTTTATACGCTGTACAGAAAACTCGATTACGCCGAAGAAACTTCGGGGCCCTGTGCTTTTTTTTTTTTTTTTTTTTTTTTTTTTTTTTTTTTTGCTTGTTTTTAGTGACATTGCGTTAGCTTTCATTTCTATAAATCTTTACAGCTACATAGTCAGGTTCCATTATGTCCTAGTTGGTACAAGACCCAGTGATATAACTTTTTTTTTTTTTTTTTGTACTGGGAAAATAATATATTCATCAAAATACATATTGCTGTGGCACAGTGATAGTAGATACCAAAAGACAAACGCGACATCATTTATGGCTGAAATGTAGTACAGAACAAGATCAAATACATTTCGTGAAATGCGAGTCATTTTCTGACCTAAACAATGAATTCTCAGCGATCACAAATTTTGCTTTAAGTCGAATGATTGGAACAATCACATTTCGTCGATTTTTTTTATCTAATAGTCAAGTTTAGCGTCATCATAACTGAGGTTATGTATAACTCGAGTTATACAAACACCACATTCGCACTTCTCACAGTGTGGCGAAACCCTGCTCTATAGTAAAGGGAAATTACTGCGCATGCGCGGTACTGTGGATGAACAATCCTGGAAATTTGTCAGGCAACATGGTCTTTAGGTTTGCTTGTTCCATAAAATTTGTTCATTATAGTTATTGTTAACGAAACATACTTATAGATCGTTTTTTTTTTTTTTTGTCATATACTATTGAAACAGTACAAAAGCAGCCATCTTATCTGAGAAAATGAAGCGGAAAAGTCTTCTTTACTTTCAAAAACCTTATCTTAATTAGTTTTCTTAGAACCCTGAGAAGTGATCTCGTACACACGCAAGTCTTTCATCATTTGTACGAAGGTCTATGTAAATATCTCATTTTCTCACGTCTCTAAGACTGATTAGTAATTGTCTAACACAGTTGCTTTACTTACATGTTGTATTCTTGCCCTTTTTAATGTTTTTGGGGGAGTAGGACTTAATTCCTACGGTATTCTTTACAGTCTGTTGCGAGCGTTTAGTTAATCGCGTCCCATAATCAACTCATTACTATGCTATATTCATTAAACCATGTAGCCAATTATCAAAGAAAACAAATAGCTAAAACTACACGAGATTCGATAACCAGAAATTCCTATTCTCTCAACAATTATAGTATCAAAATCACTGTGAATTGAAATATAACCCAATTTGAAAGATAAAATCGAGCGTCACTTGGCGAAGAAAGACTTAATTTTTTAGTACTTGTAAATACATATATACATACATACATACATACATACAAGTATATATATATATATATATATATATATGATATATAATCCCATATAAATATATATATATATATATGTGTGTGTGTGTGTATGTATTTTATCCCTCCCCCCTCTCTCTCTATCTCTCTCTCTCTCTCTCTCTCTCTCTCTCTCTCTCCTCTTCTCTATATAATATTATATATATATATATATATATATATATATATATACATATATTATATATATATATATATAATATCAAGGAGATGGGTGGGAGATGCTGTCTTCAGTTGGTACGGAAGCTCAACATGCCTATTCTGTTTCCTTATCTTTGGTTGGAGGAAATTGTTTAATTTAATAGATTAAATTGTTGTAGTTGTGAAAACTACAGGTGTTCTGGTTAATACTTTATCCTTTTAAATATAATGAAGTCTCTTAACGAAGCGAATAGCTCAACTAAAGAAATTTGAGACCTAGTACATTAAGTAATGATGCCATTTATCATAACCTATTCTAGCAAAACCTTGCTTAACCCTTCCTGCAGCATTTGTGACCAGTCTAATTCAGAGTTAGATATTGTAAAACTTTGTCACATAATGTGAGTCATTCTTAATCCCATAATTGTGAGTATTTCTTGAAAAATTGCGATGACTGTTTGGATGAAAGAGAGAAAGATAAAACAATCGTGAGGTATGACAACCTTTAACTTAAATGTTTAATTTAAACGGAATTTTTTTTTGGTATGTTTCACAGTTATGAAGTCCATCAGAATTCATCACCCAAAGGCACTGATAAGTTATGTAACTCTAGAATAAACTTGCAAATATTCCTTAAGCTAACATTGAAAGCCTCGAATTTTTTCTTCATTCTTGTACTGACTCTCCCGAAACCGGTGTTGACAGAAGGGGTGTGTTTTTTTATTAAAAAAAATAAAAGAAAATAAAACTGAACTGTCTTAAAGATGCTGTGGGACCAACAAGACAAATTTACCTAATCACTTAAACTATCAAACGTATAGCATTAGTTATATGCCAAACAATCTTTAGTTATACATCAAGTGGCGTATTATATGTACAACGCTATCTGAGACCCAAAATTATTCATTACTAGTTAAGAACGAAGATATTCCTGTATCTTGTAAGGCAGGTTTTCCATAAACTAAAATCGAACAATTTTGGTAAAGTTCTAATTTCATTTACAAAATTAGCAATATAAAATCAGAGATTTAAATAAAAAATCATGTCGGATAAGTTATGCAAAATCTAGAATAGGTCTTTTTGCGAAACTCCAGTTCCGTCTCTATAATCCTAAATCGTGCAGTGATAACTATAAATGAAATAGATTTAGACCAAAGATCGGGTAAAGCTAGTCTTTCTAGAATCCAAAGTTTACGTAGTGCTAGTTATGAACAAAATGGTCTTCAGTTCCAAACCTTGAAGGCAGCATCTTAATTGACGTAACCAACAACTCACTGATGGATAGCAGAGAAATATAGCGTCAGCACAGACGGAGTACATCTAATATCTAGGCTCGTCCCTTACGACGCTCCTGATTGGCTGTTGATAAGCCAATGACAGGGCTAGAAACTCTCAGTCTCTCGAGAGAGTTCACATAAGCTGGATGTATGTTCCACGTCTTCAGCCGTGTGATTGGCTTATCAACAGCCAATCAGGAACGTCGTAAGGGACTGGCCTAGACGTCAAATGCACGGTTGATGTGAATCTAGTTTAGTATGTGCTCGTTCTAGTGACGTCTGCTGACAAAAAAAAAACATGAGCGTCCCTGATTAATATATCTTTCGCTATCGCGTTGATTAATGAATATATACGAGCTTTCATTGCATGTGATAAGAGAGACAGACGCAGAGGTTAACAGAAAGACAGACAGACAGAATACCTTATGAAATGCTTCAACATAGTGAGGGTGAGACCTTCATAGTACGATGGTTTGCATTTTGACGTAGCACATCTCTCTCTCTCTCTCTCTCTCTCTCTCTCTCTCTCTCATCCAACCACAGCTGCGACCCAAAGTCAGAATAGTCGAATGAATAACAGCTAGGCGTATGATTCACGGCTTAGGCCAGTAGAGACACGCCTGGATTTAGGCTAAGGGACCAATATAGTCCCTTCTTTGCCCCGAGATCGAACAGAAATCTCACACACACACACGCGCACACACACACACACACACAGAGAGAGAGAGAGAGAGAGATTATTCCAGGAGAGGTTGCATGATGGAGTGAGCAAAGAAAAACCTACGTAATGATATATTAAAAGCATCCATTGACTTTCATTTTCATAAAGATATTTAAATTCCCATGACACTCTTATCATTAGTTCTGAGTCATCGGTCGTTTTTATGCAGATCCTGCATCTGAGCTTTGAAGGGTAGCGGTTTACTTTCAAATTATGTGCATAAAAAGAGAATAATAAATATTTCAGAATGTTATAGATTATTTCTAACTACCTGCCTTTTGGATTACCCCGCATTCGTGTGAAAAAAATGTTCTTAAGCTCGTCAGAAAAGTGAAATCTTAAAATGGAATCAGAAATCGTGCTTCCATCTTACATATTGGATAGCGAATATTATCATTATTATTATTATTATTATTATTATTATTATTATTATTATTATTATTATTATTATTATATTATTATTTGGTAGTTTTTCAAACTTTTTGCCTTCATATCTTTACTGAAACCTTAAAAGGAAATCAGAAATCGTGCCTCCATCTTACATATTAGACAGCGAATAGAATGATTATTATTTATTCCATATATTTATTTTTTATTTATTTATTTATTTATTTATTTATTTACTCTTTTATTTATTTATTTATTTTGTCTATCACAGTCCTCCAATTCGACTGGGTGGTATTTATAGTGTGGGGTTCCGGGTTGCATCCTGCCTCCTTAGGAGTCCATCACTTTTCTTACAATGTGCGCTGTTTCTAGGAGCACACTCCTCTGCATGAGTCCTGGAGCTACTTCAGCCTCTAGTTTTCCCAGATTCCTTTTCAGGGATCTTGGGGATTGTGCCCTAGTGTCCTATGATTATGGGTACAATATCCACTGGCATATCCCATATCCTTCTTATTTCTATTATCCAGGTCTTAATACTTATCCCTCCCTTTTTTTTTTTTTCCCTTCTTCCTCTTCAACTCTGGGTGTCCCATGGGATTGCGGACATCGACGAGTGATACTTCTATTATTATTATCATTATTATTATTATTATTATTATTATTATTATTAACGAAGCAAAAACTTCTTTCAGTTTTCTTCTGAAGATTGAAAAAGAATGTCACAAAATTGCTGTGTATAACGTGTTTACTTATAAGTATTTACATTTTATTTTACTCAACACTGAGTAAAATAATGTAAATACTTACAAGTAAACACGTTATACACAGTAATTTTGTGGGTTTCTGTTTCAATTATTATTATTATTATTATTATTATTATTATTATTATTATTATTATTATAATTATCATTATTATTATTATTATATTATTATTATTATTATTATTATTATTATTATTATTATTATTATTTTAGCTTTTTTTAAGCGTTTTCCTCCATATCTTTACTGAAAGACTTGTTCTTAATATAAAAATCCTATTTTGGTAAAGATCAGTAAGTTGAAAGCAAATAATCATGTGATGTCTGCAGAGCTGAATCATAGGACACAGTTCATGTTCAGGAGCTGTAACGAAGCTCACCAGTAAATGGTCATACAAAACAGGTCCAGAAATACAATTTGATACGCAGCAGAACACCCTGGCTACGAGAGCAAGAAGACACACACACACACACACACACACAGGTCATCGAACACACACTCTGCTCCTCCATCTGATTTTGAGCAAATTGCAGCTTCGCATTCTATTCATAACGAAGGATACCCTTTTGGGCTTAATGGTACCTGTCGTCTGCCTTACCCTCTGGATGACTTAAAAGACGTGAGCATGTGTGTGTGTGTGTGTGTTAGTGTGTCAATATCTTGGTCTTGGCCTTCATCCTTGGTTATTATTGGAGGTCCTTCCATCGGTATTATTAGAGCCATACTTTTTTTTAAATACTATTTTTATTTATTTTTTTTAATACCAGTTCCTGTAATTCATAACTGTATTTGAAAAGATAATCCTTTAAACTGAATGTATTATTGTAAATTGGTCTACAGCCCTTTCGTTCCCCACCTCTCCCCTCCCCCCCCCCCCCCCCCTCACTACCACCACCCACTTTTTCTTTTCTTTTTTTTGTAGGTCCAACTGCCTAACATCATTCGGTTAATCAACCAGGCCACTTATATTAGTTATTCAATAATTTATCTTTCCTTTCCATGTATCCTGTTTTCCAGTAGAATGTCTCAATTTGCATGTGTCTGTAACGCATAAACGTTTAATGTCTTATTCGTATTAATCTTCCTGTTAATTCTGTCAGAAGAACGCCATATTCTTTGGAAACTTGAATTTCAGGTCGATAGTCCCCCTGTGGGCTTGTTCCATATAAATAGGGTTCATCTTCTTAAGAGTAATGATACCATCTCCTGAGGAATTATGATGATAAATCAATCCTTCTTGACCAGTTTGCACGAGGTCTTCTTGACACACACACACACACACACACACGTGCCAGCGTAGTTGCACAGCATCTTCGTCCGGGACGAAGCGGTTCATGCAACGGCGGTAAAGATGCTCTCTCTCTCTCTCTCTCTCTCTCTCTCTCTCTCTCTCTCGTGCGGTTTGCATTGTGTGCGTGTTACGAACCCGCCCTTGAGTGATGGGCGAGATGCAGCCTCCGCCCAGAGCATAGCTACCACGCTCCAGCATCCTTTGCGAAAGGGGTTTATACAGTAAATGGTGACCTCCACCCACTGGATAAGGACCACCTCCCCCCGCCCCCACCCAATCTAGCCTCCTTTCCCCCCCTCCCCCTACCCCCGCCAACCAACCCCCCACTCTTGCCCTCCTTAGGATGTTCTCCCCCGAGGCGTTTTGTTTTCTCAATTTTTACTGTTTCTGTTTTGTTCCTCAAATCAGACCGAGTCTGATCTCCTGAAGCTACTGATGGCTTCCACGCTTGTGGGAGTTAGACTGGATTTAATATAGTATAATATATATAGTTGTATATATGATTTCTGATGCTGGTTGTTACGCCCCAGATCGTAGCTTTTCTAATATTCAATATATTCTGGTCTTTTTTGATATGGCCTTATATCTATATGTTTATATATATATATATATATATAATATATATATATATATATATATATATATATATATGTATATATATGTATATATGTGTATGCTATGTAAATGTCATAGTTGTACGTATGCAAATTCCTCTCATACTTATCTCTTAATTGACAAATTAATTAAGCAGTCAGAATACATTTGTGCATTAAGTAAAACTAAGCACAAGTTCACCGGTCCCCTAACATTTCCACACTCTTTCGTATTATTTATATATATATATATATATATATATATATATATATATATATATATATATATATATATATTATATATATATATATTATATATATATATATATATATATATATATATATATAATAATACCTAGAAGGAATGACTCCAACGGAAAATATTATGCTCTCAGTTCCTTCCAATTATTTTGGAAAAGAGGTTCCAAGATCGGATTAGCTGCTCAGGTCACAGGATCTTCCAGGAATCATCCAGGAATTCCTGGAAACGGTTTAATACTTTTACTCACTTATGGGATCGATCTCGAGCTTCTCGCTGGCAAATATATATATATATATATATATATATATATATGATATATATATATAGTGTGTGTGTGTGTGTGTGTGTGTAAGCATGCATGTATATTCAACATTAAGATGTGTCCTCTAACCGATGGTGACTCCCAGGACAAGACAGAACAATAGTCAATACTACACTGATACACCTACACTGAATGCTCTTCATGATTGCAACGGGCCCCCTACACACACCCCGTTTCTCTCTCTCTCTTCTCTCTCTCTCTCTCTCTCTCTCTCTCACTTAATTCGTATAATATTTTCCACAATTTATCATCCAATTCGTTCCACGCGACCTTACCACCACAAAACAATAAGACCCACCTTTCATTCTCACGAACTTTTTTTTTACCACTCTTTTTGAGAATCGTCACATTTCTCACATTTTCAGTTCTTATACCTCAAGTAACCCATGAACCATTCACCTCAATAGCATCCACCTCCCTCCTTTCACTCGGATTCATCATCCACACTTCACTTCCATAATGGAGAGTTGGTTCACCAGTTTCTTCATATAATCCACATTAATCTACTGCTCCCATTCTCCCTCGCCGTCCATGCTAACTTTCACTGCACCATGCGCTACCTTTCTGAACTGAGCCCCTACCTACCACGCCCCCAACCCGTGGCGGATAAACAGGGTTGCCGGAGGACGGTGGATGTCTCCCCTATCATCCCATTCCCCTACCTACCCCTCACCAGGGGCGGGCAAACCAGTTTGTAGGGGGTGGGTGGTTTTGTCGTGTCTTCCCCTACCGTCTCCCGGGGGATGGACGAACAAGATAAGATCCTCTCGTTGTTTATACATACATACATACATATATATATATAGGATAACTCCAGTTGTGTTTATGAATCGTACGTGGCTGCAGATACACTTCCCGGGTCGTTGGAGCCACACACGCCTCGATTCTGGAATTATCATCGCTCTTAAATCACGGAGCGAGGCCTTTAGGGGTTACCGTATCGGCCGATCCTGTGTGGGTTATGGGTTGAGCCCTCGTTCCAAGGACTGTGTTCGACGGCAGCGGTCGAAATGTTTATGGGAGGGAAAATATCTGGTTCAGGTGAGTTAAGTATTCACGGTAGTGTTCATTCTTCGTGTGAATGTTTTACAAGAGTTGTGGGGTTTTTTTCACACACCTGTTAGTCTGCGTAAATTATGTTTGCATTATGTTCTTGCGGATTACTTTGTCTCTTTTTCCTACTTGAAGGATTTGAACGGAATCAAATAGATATTTTATTTTGGCTATTTTTTCCTACTTGGAAGGTTTGAAAGGAATCAAATAGCTATATTACTAGTAGCTATTTCGTTTATGCTCTTTTTCCTACTTGAAAGATTTGAAAGGAATCAAATAGCTATTTTATTTTGGCTTTTTTTTCCTACTTGGAAAGTTTGAAAGGAATCAAATAGCTATATTACTAGTAGCTATTTCGTTTATGCTCTTTTTCCTACTTGAAAGATTTGAACGGAATCAAATAGCTATTTTATTAGTAGCTATTTTATTTTGGCTCTTTTTCCTACTTGAAAGATTTGAACGGAATCAAATAGCTATTTTACTAGTAGCTATTTTATTTTGGCTCTTTTTCCTACTTGAAAGGATTGAAAGAAATCAAATAGCTATTTTATTTTGGCTCTTTTTCCTACCTGAAAGATTTGAAAGAAATCAAATAGCTATTTTACTAGTAGCTATGTTATTTTGGCTCTTTGTTTTTTCTACTTGAAAGACTTGAAAGGAATTAAATAGCTATTTTATTTGCCTCTTTTTCCTACTTGAAGGATTTGAAAGGAATCAAATAGCTATATTACTAGTAGCTATTTTGCTTTTGTTCTTTATCCCACTTGTAAAATTTTAAAAGAATCAAACAGCTATTTTATTGATATTGAAAGCATAATCCCGTTTGATTGCTATATTTTAAGGGTCAGTCGGCTATTGATCTGAAAATGGCAGGAATTTGGAACCGATACCCATTAGTTAATGGCCTCTAGCAATCGGTTATCAAGAGTACAGGCCAGTAGAAAGGACAACCTAACGCCTTTCTGTAGCCCACGCCTGAAAAAAATAAGAAACCGTTAAAAAAGTGTGCTGTGTACTGAGATATTGGGAAAGTGATGAGCATAAGTAGTAGTAGTAGTAGTAGTAGTAGTAGTAGTAGTAGTAGTAGTAGTAATAATAATAATAATAATAATAATAATAATAATAATAATAATAATAATAATAATAAATTTTATTGTCAGCTCAAGGCCATATACATGGAATATACGAAATACAGACAGAACATACACAATCTAGATGCATGAGATGACATGATAAAAAATAAATAAACGGCAATATCCACACAGTTACTGAAGTAGTACAAAAGATAGTAATCATAAAACTGGTAATAACAGTAATAATACTGAGAATAAAAAAATTAAAATGTTTTTATTTAAACAGACGATTTTACTCTTTTGTTATCAATTTCGCAATCTGTAAATGGCAACAATTTGGGGTCCAGATGAAATATACCTCAAAGCAGTTGATCTCCTGAAAGGGAGGAATGTCCCCTAAGTAATATGATTCTCGTCATCTTGAGTAGATAGCAATACTGCTTTCACTGCAGTGGGATTTAGGTTAGAGGAAGACACACAATAACTTTCTCTCACCTTTCTCTATGGTAAGAGAGTTACAAAAAGGTCTGGGAACGTGAGGTGTGAGACCCTATATCCTACACTACTATAGGAAAAATATAAATACACACAAACACACACGTATATATAGCATACAAACATATTTATATATCCATTATTATATATCTGTATACATAATAATTAGTATTTATGTGTTTGTGCCTCTATCAGGACTTGTAAATTACTGCTCTAGTGAGTCAGTTGTAAATAGACTTGGTTATCCTCTAGTTTAGTATTATCACGAACCAGTATTCAAAGATAACAAGAAGACAGAAATTGCAATTTTGTCCTTTGTAGCATTCGCACATATACAGGGCTATCTATTGGTCCTTATTTTATATAATAACCAGGAAAAGAGAGAGAGAGAGAGAGAGAGAGAGAGAGAGAGAGAGAGAGAGAGAGAGAGAGACTCATTATTTATCAAAAGACATCTCAGAAAAGACGAATACATTTGGTGACAAACGACATCTGTGAAAATAAACTATATACAAATCTTCTTCGTTAAAATCGGGACGATTCACATAGACAAAACGTAATGCCGTTCCAGATACATTTTAATTGTGGGTGGTAAAAGAACTCGGGCAGATATTCGCCGTATGGACAGACGTCCTAAAGCTGCAAATCCTTTGAAACGTCACCTCGTAAAATTAGCGCGCCCACTCCTTACAATCATTCATAATTAACAAAAGAATTCATGAAGTTTCTGAGTTAGATAAAAAAAAAATTACAGTGCGATAATTGTGGAAGCAGTTACATTTTCTTTCCTTTCATTTTTCTTTCTTTTGACTTCAGTTTTTACTCACGGTTTGTTTGTGTAATTAAATTACACAAGCAAATACCGCGATTTCACTTTGATTGACTATCTGGTATTTGAAGGGATTAGTTGTTTTTAAGAAAAATACATTTTTTACGACAATTTTATAATTAAATTGTGTGATCTTTAAGAAATATTTTGCGAACAAGTTTCACATTTTTATATTTAGTGCTTGCTGCACAATTTTGTAGTGAACATGATTCATGTAATATGATTTCTTTGTAAACTTAAATGCCTGCTTCTAAACATCGCTAGAATAATGGTTGATGGGTAAGTTAGCAAACAAAAAAAAATAAATAAATAAATAAAATAAGATAGAATAAATTGATACAGTCCTAAAGATTCACCTGAATAGCAGCAATTGGCATAGAAAAATCAACAATGCAACGATCAAAGTAAAATAAAATAATTAAAAAAAAATAAACATATAAAGAACATTTGCTCGATGACTGTTAAATAACCCTAGCCTCCCACCCCCACCCACCAACCCACAAAAAAAAAATAGTGACCACTCGGTACCTCAACAACAGTTTTTTTTTTTTTTTTTTTTTCAAAGATGCACACGTCATAGATGAAAATAAAAACAATTTCCTTAGAGGCCTTCATGAGATTAGCATATTAATAATTAGTCAGGCCTGCTCTTAAATTATCCACGCTCTGCCAGGAGCCTAAAACAAGACGAAATCTGATGGAAACTGTACTACGAGAATGTGCTTCCAGAATTTATGAAGCCCTCGTGCAGACGAGCACGTTACTTTTAACTGTGTACTTTGCTCTCTTGTGCAACAGTTTCTGGAATCTAGAGTCATAATGGATTCTATCTCGGTGGTCTCTGAACCTGTCGAGGTCCAGAGCCAGAGGTCTATACTACGCCTCATATGCACCTCTACGAGGTCCGGAGTCAGAGGTCTATACTATGCCTCATATGCACTTCTACAGTCATGTTGACACGTACGGGTCTATTTTGTTGTTAAATATTAACATTCTTCCTCGCGGGAAAAAAAATCTTCGAATTAAGCAAGAATCAAGAATAACGGTCTTCAGAAAAGAGAGGAAATTACAAAGAAGAGTGAAACTTTAGTGTCAGAAATGACTAAAGATATAAAAGAAACTTTAGTGCAAGAACACTATCGACTTTAGTATCAGTAAATGATACAAGACACTTCACTTCAAGAACCAATATCTACAAAAAATATTAGACGCTTCTATGCCCGAGGCAAGACTTTTAAGAGAAAGGAGAAAAGAAGAAAAACAGGAAAAAGGCAAAATCTACAAAATACAAAGGGAAATTAGGAAAAAAAAACAGAAAATATTCAGTGTAGTAAGTTAGAAGTTCAAAGGGGACATGAGGAAATAAATAAAAATCAGCTTAAGTTAGAAGTTAGAACTTCGGTGAAAAGTCAAAGCAATTTAGACCAGTAACTATATAGTTGTATAATAATGGCTCTACCTACAATTCTACGCAACGCAAGTTATAATAATGAATTATTTGAAGCGTCATAAATCATCAAATAGATACGAAAAAAACTTCAAGAAACGCGTTAGATTGAAGGCTCGGTATCGCTTCGAACAAAACCTCTTTTCGCATCACTTTTAATGACTGGTTAATTGAAGTCTCTCTCTCTCTCTCTCTCTCTCTCTCTCACCCACCGCCCGCGCCACCTTAAAGTGCGATAGCCATCTCGAGCTCTCGTAAAGAAAGCCATCATTTGCCTTCTGTATTTGTATAATCCTTGTACCTATAGACCATCCATCAGCCATTGTTCCGACGTGAGCCTTCTCCCAGTCAACATTAATGTCATCTCCGGTGCATTGTGAACCCCCCCCAAACGGCGGACCCCCGCCCCGGCCCCCCGCCCCCCACAACCCCAGCCATCAGTCTCTTCATTAGTTTGGAATTTGTATCGGCGTGGAACCCCAACGGCCATATATAGACAACTCTCAGTGTCGTCAGGGACGCCCCGAATAAGTTTGACCAAATATGGGGTCCTCCG
>NC_061107.1:13751441-13776441 GCF_015104395.2 Macrobrachium nipponense | reverse complement strand
TGACAACTGTTGCCATCAGTTACTTGGAGACGAAACAAAATATAATTTTTACCTATGCATTGTCTTTTTTACCAGGGAGTACTGAACTTTAACAAATATTATGCATAATGCGCCTAGTGTGCTTTGCATAACAATCAGGCTAAAATTGAAAAATCATTTAAATGTTGCCGTCACTTTTGCAGGCATGGGTACACTAATAATAATAATAATAATAATAATAATAAAAACTTTGAACTACTGACCTGTGATTCCCCCAAAAAGGAAGTTTATCTTGATTATCAAAAATGATAATAATAAACATTACGGTAAATATTAGTATCATTATTATTTTGCAGATCCATGAGTCGTAACATCCCAACAAGACATCGAAACGAAGATCTCCTCAAAATTATTTAATGATAATAATTAATATGATAATAAACACAGTAATAAATATCATTATTATTATTATTCAGATGCATTACCACTAACATCCCAATAAGAAATCGAAAACATCAAGTATATCATATAATAATAATAATATTAATAAATAGATATAAAACACAGTAATTATTATTATTATTATTATTATTATTATTATATTATTATATTATTCAGATGGATGGGCCTTAACATCCCAACAAAAAAATCGAAAAGTGAAGTATATCCTCAAAATAATAATAATTTTAATAATATAATAATGAATGCAGTAATTGATATTATTATTATTATTATTATTATTATTATTGTTGTTTTTTTTTTTTTTTTTTTTTTTTTTTTTTTTTTTTTTTTTTTTGCTCTATCACAGTCCTCCAATTCGACTGGGTGGTATTTAAAGTGTGGGGTTCCGGGTTGCATCCTGCCTCCTTAGGAGTCCATCACTTTCTTACTATGTGTGCCGTTTCTAGGATCACACTCTTCTGCATGAGTCCTGGAGCTACTTCAGCCTCTAGTTTTTCTAGATTCCTTTTTCAGGGATCTTGGGATCGTGCCTAGTGCTCCTATGATTATGGGCACGATTTCCACTGGCATATCCCATATCCTTCTTATTTCTATTTTCAGATCTTGATACTTATCCCATTTTTTCCCTCGCTTTCTCTCAACTACTGGTGTCCCATGGTATTGCGACATCAATGAGTGATACTTTCTTCTTGACTTTGTCAATCAACGTCACGTCTGGTCGTTTGCACGTATCACCCTATCCGTTCTGATACCATAGTCCCAGAGGATCTTTGCCTGATCGTTTTCTATCACTCCTTCAGGTTGGTGCTCGTACCACTTATTACTGCAAGGTAGCTGATGTTTCTTGCACAGGCTCCAGTGGAGGGCTTTTGCCACTGAATCATGCCTCTTTTTGTACTGGTTCTGTGCAAGTGCCGGGCATTCACTTGCTATGTGGTTTATGGTTTCATTTTTCGTATTGCACTTCCTACATATGGGGAGAGATGTTATTTCCGTCTATCGTACTTTGAACATATCTGGTTCTTAGGGCCTGATCTTGTGCCGCTGTTATCATTCCTTCAGTTTCCTTCTTTAGCTCTCCCCCTCTGTAGCCATTGCCAATTGTCATCGCTGGCTAGTTCTTTAGTCTGTCTCATGTATTGTCCGTGCATTGGTTTGTTGTGCCAGTCCTCTGTCTTTCTGTCTTTCTCCTGTCTCTGTATATTTGTGGGTCTTCGTCTACTTTTATTAGTCCTTCTTCCCATGCACTCTTTAGCCACTGGTCTTCACTGGTTTTCAGATATTGCCCCAGTGCTCTGTTTTCGATGTTGACGCAGTCCTCTATACTAGTAGTCCTCTCACCTCCTTCCTTTCGTGTTATGTATAGTCCGTTCGTATTTGCTCTTGGGTGTAGTGCTTTGTGTATTGTCATTTGTTTCCTGGTTTCTGATCTATGCTGCGGAGTTCTGCCTTCGTCCATTCCACTATTCCTGCGCTGTATCTGATTACTGGCACTGCCCATGTGTTTATGGCTTTTATCATATTTCCGGCGTTGAGTTTTGACTTGAGTATTGCCTTGAGTCTCTGTATATATTCTTTCCTGATCGTTGTCCTTCATCTCTTGGTGTTTATATCCCCTCCTTCCATTATTCCCAGGTATTTGTATCCTGTCTCATCTATGTGTTTGATGTTGCTCCCATCTGGTAGCTTTATCCCTTCATTTCTCGTTTACTTTGGCCTTTTTGTATGTTGACTAAGGCGCATTTTTCTATTCCAAACTCCATCCTGATGTCCCCAGATACAATCCTTACAGTTTGGATTAGGGTATCTATTTCCTTGATGCTCTTACCATACAGCTTGATGTCGTCCATGAACATCAGATGGTTAATTCTGTTGCCTCTTTTCTTGAGTTGGTACCCGGCATCCATCTTCTGTAGTACTTTTGTCATGGGAATCATGGCTACTACGAGAGTAGTGGGGACAGTGAGTTCGCCCTGGAAGATCCCTCTCCTGATATTAACCTCTGCTAAGTCTTATTCAGAGCTTGTAAGTATTGTATTTCCAGTTTGCGCATTGGTATTTGTTTTTGAGGAAGCTGATGGTATTTTCCTCTGCCTGCCCCATATATTTTCAGGCATTCTATTAGCCATGTGTGTGGTATCATGTCGAAGGCTTTCTTATAGTCTATCCATGCCATGCTTAGGTTATTGTTATTATTATTATTATTATTATTATTATTATTATTATTATTATTATTACTATTATTATTATTATTATGAAGACGTACATTCTTAGGATAATTATAATAATTTTAAATATAATAATATACGCAGTAATGGAATTTTATATTATTATTATTATTATTTATTATTATTATATTATTATTATTATTATTTATTATTCAGATGCATGAGCCCTAACATCTCGACAAGAAATCGAAAAGAAGTAGAGGACGAGGTTTATCCCCGCAAAGCCCTCAAGAAAAGCCTTCAGAGCCGGTAATTCGATACACCACATCAGAACAGGCTACTGCAGGTGTCTTCCAGGACCACCCACTGGCGAAGCATATTTGGCAATTTTATGAAAAATACAGTGGTTGCATGGAACTTCAATCAAGAGCCTTGTGATATTAGGCTAAATAAATGAAGGAATCGCAGGGCTGGTTTAATTATATTATTAATTATTTGTTTTTGTTTTTTTACTTAATTATGATTTTCCTGTAAGCACTGGATAACTATGTTATATCTCGTGCTGTTATTATTGGTATTATAACTCATACGGTGATTTTTCAATCTTCCTTGAGATATTAGTGGGAAAAAATTATCATTATTCGTCTGTTTTTATAGGTTAATCGTTATTCTCTCTTTTTAATATTCTTGTTTTCCAAAAAAAGGATATAAAATTGTTTAAAAATTATTTGAAAAGGTTTTAATCCTTTTATTAGTTTTTTATTTATTTTGAATATTAGAATTATCTTTTTTCTCTCAGTCAAATATTTAATCCTTTTATCAGTTTTTTTTATTATTTTGAATATTAAAATTATCTTTTGTTTCTCATTCAAATATTTATTATTCATTTTAGTGGCGAGTTACACTTGACAGGTGACACCTGACTTGTGCGTCCTTTCAGAAGCGAGGAAGGGGGTGGGTGGAGGAGGGAGGGCGAAGGGGGAGGGGGAAGGAGAGAGAGAGAGGGAGAGGGAGCTCATGTTTGTGCAAGCCTATTTCTTTCTTGAGGTTCATATTATCTTAAAAGAATTTTACAGGTCTGGGAGGATTTCTCGTAACCTGAACTGGTCATAAAATTCTTAGACGGGCCACTTTCAGAAATACTTATGTCCAGGAACAACAAGGATGAAGCTATCATATTTATATATTATATATATATATATATATTATATATATATATATATATATATATATATATATATAAATTATAAATGTATGTGTATATATTACTTATATTTATTTTATATATATATATATATATATATATATATATATATATATATGTATATATATATATATATATATATATATATATATATATATATATATATATATATATATAGTGTATATATAATTTTTAAGGTATCTCAAAATATAAAAATAAAACTTTCACATTTTCTTCCCCAAGTTTCAGTGCATGTCACAATTTCATGAACTCAGGATTCAAGCCAGTTATTGTACAACAAAATAAGCGAGGTATTTTCTGTTCATCATCTAAACTTAGTTGTATAACAGATTCTGAATCTTGTCAGGTTATCCAGAGTCAGAGCCATTATGCCTTTAACTCTGCAATACATCAGATCCATTTACTTGTTGATCCTATTGCATCATGTCTGTGCAATTTCCATTTCTTGGAATTGAAAAGAAAAGTGTCATAGTGTCAGCATTGGCATTCCTAAAGTGAACACGATATCAGCAACACACTATAGGCTTCGGCACTAGTGAACAAACTGTGCAGTTACTACTGCTAGGTTTCATGAGTATCATTCTAACATTGTTTATAAAATAATACTCTCATATAAGCAAGGTTCAGTGGAATAAACCTATAAGGTTGTAGTCTTATGTGAGAAGGATTACTTAAGTGCACATCATGGCAGTCATTATTTATTTTGTTCGACCCAACAGTAACCAAATCTTTATATTGTAGTAATAATCTAGACCAGTGATATTCAAACTGGGTGCCGTCAGAGAGTGCCTAGGGATGCTGCAAGTTTGCCATGAATTTTGTCTTGGCTCGATCATTTCAATGAACATTTCTAAAAAAAAATAGTTTGCAGAAGTCTTCATATAATTACTATATGTGTTTCTACTCAAATATATTGACACAAACACACACACACATTATATACATACATCGAGCTACAAATGCCCTTTAATATCTAAATTCGCTCTACCTCGGAATTAATATATATTCATATATGTTAACCGAAGGGGAATTTTTTAGTCGATAAGAAATTTGTCGGCTCACGGGCGCGAACCATCGAACCTAACAAATTCAGGACGCACAGTGAAGCTTTAAACCACACCACCACTTATTATATATATATATATATATATATATATATATATATATATGTATATATATTATATATATATATATATATATATATATATATATATATATATATATATATATATATATATACGATATGGTGGGATGATGAAGAAAGATGTGCCACGGTAATGACTCCATTAGATAAGGTGCCATCACTAAAAAAAAAAAAAAAAAAAAGATTGAGAACCACTGAGCGAGACATTTATTCAAATTTCCTTCGCTCAGTTTTATGTAATCATCTAAATCCCAAGATCTCTGGAGGAAAGAAACCTTCCCAAAATGCTACATGACAGTAGGAAGCAGTAAAGATTTGGTCATGACAACGTGTTTTGGCAGTTAGGCAAATTTTAATAGGCAGCTTTCAGTAGAAACACAACGTTTTGCTAGCATTCAGCTCTATTCGAGGAGTGAGGGGTAAGTTCTCAGCTTACAAAAAAAATAATAATAATAATAAGAAAAAAGTAGCAACAAACGACTGACAGTTCCTTAGGGAGGAGTTCCTTACAGGTGCTTTACTCCGGCAAGGTAGCAGTCACAGGAACAATGCCCGAACACACACACGCACACACACACACACACACATATATATATGTGTGTGTGTGTGTGTGTGTGTATGTGTATGTTCAGGCATTGTTCCTGTGACTGCTACCTTGCTGGAGTAAAGCACCTGTAAGGAACTCCTCCCTAAGGATCTGTCAGTCGTTTGTAGCTACTTTTTTCTTAAAATTTTGTTTTGTAAGCTGAGAACTTACCAGCAAAACGTTGTGTTTCTAACTGCCAAAACACGTTGTCATGACCAAATTTTTACTGCTTCCTGCTGTCATGTAGCATTTTGGAAAGGTTTCTTGCCTTCAGAGATCTTGGGATTTAGATGATTACATAAAACTGAGCGAAGGAAATTTGAAATAAATGTCTCGCTCAGTGGGGGTGGTCAATCTTTTTATTTCAGTGATGGCACCTTATCTAATGGAGTCATTACCGTGGCACATCCTTTCTTCATCATCCCACCATATCGCATATATATATATATATATATATATATATATATATATATATATATATATATATATATATATGTATATATATAATATATATATATATATATATATAATGTGGCAGTGTGGTTTTAAAGCTTCACTGTGCGTCCTGAATTTGTTGGGTTCGATGGTTCGCGCCCGTGAGCCGACAAATTTCTTATCGACTAAAAAATTCCCCCTCAGTTAACATATATGAAAATATATTAATTCCGAGGTAGAGCGATTTAGATATTAAAGGGCATTTGTAGCTCGATGCATGTATATAATGTGTGTGTCTGTCAATATATTAGAGTATATATATATATATATATATATATATATATATATATATATATATATATATATATATATATATATATATATATGCATGCTTGTGTGATTTTGTGTGTTTTTATATAATCTATATATTTATAAACTGGCAATCATAACCTATCTAACAGTATAACAAATACCGTAATTTCATAAAGGTAAGCTAATTACTATAATTATTCTGTATTCTGCGAGATTTTTACACCCTCTCCAATCAAAGCAACAATGAAATGACAGCGATTGCCTTTATAGAACAAAATTAGACACAAAGAGTCAAAGAATTTGACCGAAATATTTCAGAATTGCTTATACAGTGCTTGCAATAATTCCTTCGTAACTAAGCGTGGTTTTTCATTTAGAATTTATTATAGTATTCATGACAGATCTCATATTTGCAAGAAGAAAACGCCACAGCTGTTTTTTTTTTTTTTTTTTTTTTTCGAAGACTTTTAGAAGAAAGCGCTGCGAAAATGGGTTTTACTGTCTCCGGGAATCACAGGAACCGGTTCCAATAATTTCCCCCCCAACCAACGAGTCGTGGCAGACGGCGACGCTCCGCTCAAGCACATCGAGCGAGAGCGATAAAACATTTCGTTAATATTTCCAGCTTATTTTGGACGCCTTACCACAGGGGCCTTTATCACACAACACACATTCAGGGTCTCCCCGTATCTTATCGCTTGCTTATGAACCGCACGCATATATCAAGATGTCCGTCTTAACTGCTCTCTATATTTGGGATAATTGAGTTTTGAGAGTCCGAATGAATTTCCAAGTCGACATTCTTCCAGAAAAAAAAACGGAGAGAGATAATAAATCTCGTAGCTGTATTCATAAACATTCATATTGAGAGACGTGGAGAGATGCAGACGGAGAAAGGAATGAGAGTGACAGGGTCAGATATTCAAATAATGAGAGATAGATAGATAGATAGAGAGATGAAGAGATAAGTATAAACAGGAAGAGAGGCAGAGTTTATGGGAAAAGAGAGATAGTGACAGATAGACGAACATTACGATAGGAATAAAGATAGAGAAAGAGAGAGACTACAGACGCAGAAAGGGGGAGATAAGGGGAGAAGTAAAAATAGAGCATAAGCAAAGGGGGAGATAAGGGGAGAAGTAAAAATAGAGCATAAGCAAAGAAAGAAATAGTGAGAGAGAGAGACAGACAGACAAAAATTACCAGAGAAAACAGAGAATGAAAAAGAAAGAAGGAAAGAAAGACAGACAGACAGACAAAGTCATAAAACGGATTACTTTTACCAGCTAAATTGGCTCCTAAATTGGTCCGCAAATAAGCGCAGCGAAATTGCAAAAAAAAGGAAAAAAAAAAAAAAAAAAAGAAAAAAAAAAAAAAAAAAAAGAAAAAAAAACATTGCACCCGAGTGATTCAAATGGATTTTCCCACCGAGATATTCAACATCCCGGTTGATAAAATTGACAACTATTATCTAATGAATCTGCGTTATTATCAAAGTTCTCTGCTCTCACGTTATTAGATATAAATGTCTATACATACTTACATACATACATACATACAGACATACCAGACATAACCATAACAACACATACATACAACATACATACATATATACATACATATATATATATATATATATATATATATATATATATATATATATATATAAAATATTTACGCGTGTGTGTGTATGTATACATACATATATTATATTAGTATATATATATAAATATATATATATTATATATATATAATATATATATATATATTTTGATATGTATGTATACAGTATATAAATATGAATATATACATACATACATGCGTGCATTCATACACATCACATGAATAAACCACGAACCAGACTTCAGTCAATTTTCAAACTTCCCAAACGCGAAAGATCTCTTGTTCTAGTATATATGTGTGTGTATGTATACAGAATATAAATATGAATACGTACATACATACATACATACATAAACCACGAACCAAATCTCAATCAATTTCAATTTTCAAACTTCTCAAACGCGAAAGATCTCTTGTTCACTAATATATGTATGTGTGTGTATGCATACAGTATATAAACATGAATACGTACATTCATACATAAACCACGAACCAAACCTCAATCAATTTCAATTTTCAAAACGTCTCAAACTCGAAAGCTCTCTTGAAGTTTCCCATCACCACAAGTCAAGCCACAGAAGAGTGGTGAGGCCACCCTGTAACCTAAAAGGCAAACTGCTCCAAGCAGAGACATGAAATTCCGATGTACAAGAAAGTAAACAATGCCTGGATAACCAAGTGATTTACAGCCACCCAGTATGAACTCTCGCAGATGTGACCAAGCGTGACCTGGGCTACTCAGATGGGAGGGTGAGAGTATACGTATATAGCGTGCGATGTCTTTGCTGTTATATGCTCTTCAGTCAAAAGTGTACACACGTGCTTATATAATATATATATATATATATATATATATATATATATATAGATATATATATATATACTATATATATATATATATATATATATATATATATATATATATATGTATATATATATATATATATATATATATATATATATATATATATATATATATATATATATATATATATATATATATATATATATATATTATATATATATATATATATATATATATATATATATATATATATATATATATATATATATATATCTAGTATATGTATATTATATATATGTATAATATATATATATATATATATATATATATATATATATATATATATATATAATATATAATATATATATATAAATTGTATGTATATATATATATATATATATATATATATATATATATATATCAAGTGGTATGATATTGTCTTTAAAATAAATAGTGGGTTCGCTCGTCTTGACATGATCTATATATTTTTCTTTACCTTTTCTCAAATTACAAACGCAAGCTTTTTATACATATTTTTTTTTTTCATTTTCTCCATTTCTGCCCGTTTCTTTCTGTTCCTTTTCTTATTATCGTTCATTTTTCTTTAATCTCCGTCATGATTCCTTCATATATTCTTCCGATCATTGAGTTGTTGTCATTATTGCTATTATTGCTTTTGTAATTGTTTCTTCGTTTTCTTTGCTTTCAGTGTTTCAATCACTTGTTCAATAATATTAATTTTTCTCTTTTTCTCGTACTTCTGTTTACTTTATTTCCTGTCATTTCCTTCGACCCCAAAACCTGTAATTTTATTTAGTGTTTCTAAATTAATTTCCTGTACTTTCTTCTGCCACAAAATCTAGGGTTATTTTTTAGTTTTCCAGAAAAAAAAACTATCGCGGTGGCTATTTGCTGTCCGTCCGTACTTTTCTGTCCTCCTCAAATCTTAAAAACTACTGAGGCTAGAGAGCTCCAAATTGGCATATTGATCATCCACCCTCCAATCATCAAGCATACTAAATTACAGCCCTCTAGCCTCAGTAGTTTTTATTTCATTCAAGGTTTAAGTTAAAATTGATCATGCGTTTGGCATTGCCATATGTGCCAATAACACAGGCCACCACCGGGCCGTGACTCTAAGTATCATGGGCCGCAGCTAGGGTTTCACGGGCCGTGGGTGAGAGCTTCATACAGTATTGTATGCTGGGCAGGAAACTCGGTTGCGCCGAAGAAACTTGGCACATTTCTTACTTCTAGTTTAAGTTTAATTTTTTTTTTCCTTCATCCATTTGCCAGTATCACGTATATATTTCTTCTTCCCTTCCGCTGCAAGAGGAGGGCGTCTGTAACCTGACCCACCATTAATACTCAAGAAGTAAACAGAGCATAAATGAGATTTTTTTTATTTTATTTTTTATTTTCAAATGAGTTGAATTAGAGATCTCTTATTCGCAAAGAGTTGCGGCCAGCCACCTCCCGTCCTGATAAGGCTCTCCGGCCTGAGTTTATTGCTCAGACTTCCAGAGGAAAAACCATAAAAGTTCTTTTTAAGAAGAAGAAGATTAATTGAAATCCGTAAACAGTATATTAAGGACCATTATAGGAATGGGTGCCGGTTGCTCAAGGGCAGAAGTCGTACTCAGATTCTCCAAGTTTAGATATTTAGATTAGGTTGGTTTGCGTTTTGAATATACTAAGTGGATGCGACGCCCGGAGAGAGAGAGAGAGAGAGAGAGAGAGAGAGAGAGAGAGAGAGAGAATGTGTTACACGGGGTTACAAGGATTAGAATGTCTCAAAGACTTGTTAGTCCATCCGAGGAGACATCGTGTGCTCACTTATCTCTAGGAGCAAGTTGAGAGAGAGAGAGAGAGAGAGAGAGAGAGAGAGAGAGAGAGAGAAAGCCTCTTACTAAGGAAATACTTCGGATGTGTTTAACCCTTTTCCCATACTTTGTTGTTGTTGCTGTTCTTGTTCTTGTTGGGGTGTGGCTAGGGAAGCCCTATGGAAAAGCCTGAAAAGGTCAGGAAAAAAAGGTTTCGTGTTAAGTTATTGATACAGGAATTTTGGGATACGATATTTAAGATTGATTTATTGGTATGGAAATGTAAAAAATAAATATTGTGCAAGATAAAGAGTACAGACAAATTAATTTTTCACCGTAGATTTCAGCACGCACCTCTAATAAGCCGGAGTTTTTTTTTTTAACTCATATTCCGAAGACTAACATTACTGCAGCTTTTCTGGTTCGTGATCGCATCCACAAACCTCCATGTAACTGGTATTCGAACGTTTACCTACTAACTGTGTTAATTCTTATGTTTATTTTTTTTTTTTTTAATAAGTATATTCATGGTATTTTGTGGGAGGATTTCAGGTGTTTTGTTTGTTTCGTGATCGCATAAAAGTAAGTCAGATTTCTAGTAGTAATAAAGCTGAGGTCTGAATTTATTTGTATATATATAAATGTGTGTGTGTGTTTGTTTTTGTACGTGTGTATTGGTATATATTTCCGTCTGCCTTTGTTCACTTCTGAGTCATCATCCTATAGTGCAGAAAAAATTCTTTAATACAGATAATGTTCTTTCTATAACTTCTTTGCGCCTTTTTATTTTTTTGATTTGTATTTACCTCATGTTTCAAGCGCAGTGCTCTTTTCCATTTCGCAATCTCCTATAGCGCCAATATATATATTATATATATATATATAATATATATATATATATATTATGTATATATATACATATGTATATATATTATATATATATATATATATATATATATATATATATATATATATATATATATATATTGTCATTCCGCGTTCCAAGACCAGAAATCTCTAAATTTACCAAATATTTCTTCGTAAATTCATCCTGAAAGACACGTTATGATACAGTTTACAGTGTTTAATTGCCGTTCAAGCTCATATCATGCATAAGCCTTAGGTCCTTATTTTATTACATTGTTTATTTCAGGTTTGCCCTCGACTTTCTCTGCCTTTTAAACCTCTTACCGTAATCCTGTGTCATCTTTACCCATTTCATCCCACTTCTTCCAACATTCTGGAGTCAGGGTTGAGAGAAATAGAATAAAACGTTGTAGGGAAGTCAAGGAGAATAACACCAAAATATCCTGAAAACCAAACCAAATGCCTCTTTGGCACCTTACGAGAACCAAACTTCAGCAAACGATTCCATTCCTTTTATCTATTTTATATATTTTATATTTATTTAGTTATTTATTTATTTATTTATTTATTTTTTATTTATTTATTTATAGTTTATTTATTATTTATTTGTTAATTTGTTTGTTTTGTTTGTTTGTTTGTTTGTTTGTTTATTTATTTATATATTTATTTATTTATATATTAATTTATTAAATAAATTATTTATTTATTTATTTGTTTGTTTGTTTGTTTTGCTATTTCTTATTTATCATCTGTTTATTTTGTATCAAATTATTAGTTAATTATCTTATTTATTTATTTATTTATTTATTTATTTATTCATTTATTTATTTTATTTTGTATCAAATTATTAGTTAATTATCTTATTTATTTATTTATTTGTTTATTTATTTATTTATTTTTCGTCATCTTTCATAGGATTTGATTTTAGGAGATTCAGGCTATTAAGCCAAACACGAGTGCACTTCTGACCATCCAGCGCTAAATTCAGTGAAAAGAGAGTAGGACTGGTTGAACAGTAAGATAAAAGAATCCAGAAAGTAAAGCAGATGAAATGCAAGGATCTAAATAATTTGAGAAGTTGGATAGAAAGAGTTAAGAAAGGAAGTGGGGAATAGAGGAAAAGTAAAAAGCTAAAGAGTAAATACCCTCCAGTGATGCCTACAGTGCACCATATGCAATTATTTTTCTCTGGAATATCTATAGTACATGCATTTTTCAAGAAACCCTGAGAATCTATTGTCATAAGCATTCCCTCAAAAATTTCAGTTAATTTTTTTCCTTAATTTTTTTTTTCCTTCATACCCCATCCCGTTCCCCCACTTTAGCCCCTCTCAAGCTATTCCACCCTACCTCCCATCCTTCTCCCAATATCCTTCCCCCTTACCCTCCCCCCCAACGCCACGCCACCACCACCACCCCCACCACCATCCCATCACTTACACAATTCGCGGCCATAGAGAAGAAAAATGGACTTCATTACACACGACTGATGACTGATACGGAAGGGTTTGGGAGAATCAGGACCCACTTATAAGTGGGTCCCTGGGGAGAATTCACGACGGATTTATTGGCCTTATAAATGATGGAAGAGAAAAAGGTGTTGCGACTGGCGATTCCCTTTCCTATATGGCAACGATATCATATGGAACAGAATGGACACCGAGATGGGAATGAAGGGTGCAACCGTTCCCTTCAGAGATGCAATCAAGTTGAATGGCCAGAGATGCTGTTGTTCTTCGAATGATTGAAAGAAGGAATGAATATGGTAAACGGGGTGGTTCTTTTGTTTGAATTTAAATGAGTTGAATGAATGACGGAAAGGGTGTTGCAGGAATGTAAACAAATGGGAGGGACCCCAAGCACGTTTTCCGCCCCTTCCCCCCACCCCCCTTTTTTCGTAATGAGTGTAGTTTTCCGCATATTTCTTCGTGTAAAATTTTACTTCAGCGATTTCTGAAGTGACTTCATTGAATATTCTGACCTTTTTTTTCCACTTAGCCATTTTTTCGACAACGTTTTGATCGGATGATATTTTCAATGAACCTTATTTTCTTATGATACTTTAAATCCTGTTAATTTTTAGCTTAATATATGTAAGGGTTTTTTTATTTTGAGAATATTATAGGAATAACTTATATACCATATCGACAATATTTTCTTAACACCGTTATATGCAGCTTGAAAACGGAGAAGTACATGAATTAAAAGAGTAAAATTGCAACTAAGAAATACAAAATCACATTGAGAAAATCATTGCTAAAAGAAAATTCTCTTTGTTACCACTATTTACGTAAATATATCAAAAGACACTTTAGGTACATATTAAGAAATATCATAATCTGTATAGATGGTAAACCATACCTAATCCTTGAATATGTTTATGAGACTTTTCAGTAAAAAAAAAAAAATAGAATAACTGTCTTCTTATATTGGATTAATATCTCGTGTCTGGTATTTATTCTTGGAAGTAACGTTTAAAAATGTAACTTTCCTTTTAAATATTTTCCATGATATATCTATACAACCTTAGTCATTGCAAATTTTTGCTTTCAAAACTATAAGAAAAAAAGATGCACATGAATCATGGATCGCTGATATGTATCTTCCTTTGTTTTCAGCTTTGGAAGCAACAAGCGAATGTATCCAAACATTTGAAAAGTGTTGAAGATAATATATTTTGTGTAAAAGAAGTTACCTTTGCTATGTTTCCACAACAAACATCCATTTGAGATAACGTCAGATCACGATTGTATTTTATTTTTAATTCTAAAATTCAGTTTTGAATTCGAATTGAATTTCCTTTGAATCATTTTATTCCACGTTTAATGTTCTGTAAATTTTACTTGAGTTTAGTAGATTTATGAGATATAACAAGGCGTGATCCGACCTCCAGCTTACTCAGGATAGATGCAAGATTTTCCCTTCACGCATAAGTTATAAACATTACATTCCTAACTTTTAACGTAAATTAAATCGTGCTAAAATCTGCGGTCAAATAGAACCTTGTTTCACCAACGAAAATTAAAATAAATACGGTATATTTTATTAGAAATATTTTTTCTGTCCTGTTTAACATAAACATTATTTATTTTTTTATATTTTCATTCTAGTAAGTAAATCATAAATAACCTATTCTAAAGTTTCTGTATCGTTAACTTTTTAGGCTCTCCGTAGACCTTTTCTACCCAACAACAACAACAACAACAAATTAGTTTGTAAGCTTGCTCCCTGAGTAAACGAAAATTTAGTTTTCAAATTCGCCATTACGAATTCGATGCTATAATATGTTAACAAAAGCGACAGATGAGGTTTTGAATGTGGCATCACTTTAATTCTTTCTTCTTCTTTTTTTTGCCAAAACTAGACCGAAATTTCATTTATGTCGAATAATTCTCTAAACTTTATTTCAGACTGAAAATGTAAACAGTATACCATGGCGTATCGAAGTATGCAGCGTACATCAGTGCCCCGTATTCATCATTTTATTATATCTAAAATTCACCAAGCGTTAGACGTATAATTCTGCAACAAAATCGGTGTATTAATATTACACATATTGCTAAAATGACGTTTACCAAGAACCTGAGATCATTGTCAAGTTTCTTCAGGTGATATGTAAATAGTTATCGCTCTCTCTCTCTCTCTCTCTCTCTCTCTCTCTCTCCTCTCTCTCTCTCGTGCCTAAGCCATTATTCTCTGATATATTGATGCTCTGTTATGGATCATGAAAACTGATTTCCTTTCAGTTTAAAAAACTACGTGCATTTACTCTTTTTGAAGAATTGAAAGAGCAGACACATCTCTTACAGCTCGTACGCAACAGCACTGAAATTAAAATCTAGCACTCATCTAAAGCAACTTTTTGGCCTGTCACCATCATCATCGTCACTTATATGTTCTTTGTATAAATATTATAGCAAGTTGTTTAACGAAGCAGCCTTGAGACGCACCACAAGGTGTTATTAAACTGTGCGCTTCCAAAACAGGAAATTTGACAGCTGAAAGAAAACGAAGACAAGAGAAAGAAAACGGAGTCGAAAGTCCTCGGCAGCCTGCTCGAGTCACTCATGCTGTCATTAGAGTCTGGGAGGAAAGAAATAATAATTTCGCTGGTCTTCCCATTCTTCACCTGTTCCCTTATTCGCTCTCCCGATAAAGGAAACGTCGAAACGGACTCTTCCTTTCTTTGTTTGCTCCCGTTCTTCACCTTCTCGGGCCTTAAAAAAGCAACGAAATCACGTGAAACGTCTCGCGGTTGACTTTTTACAAAACCAATGTCAACACTCGGTCTATCTTCCGCGGTCAGTTCCTTACATTGGTTGTCACATGAATGACAAATATGGCGGTATTACAAATCATCTTTCCCTCTTTTTCGTCTGTTCCTTTTCCTTCTTTATCGCCTTCGTTCTGCGTCGTCTTTCTTATCGTTACCTCCGCGATTATTATTATAATATCCTGTCCCCAACATCATGAGTATGAGGTCCACGCTCAGAATGAATTTATTATTACATATATGATTATGATGATAAATATCCTTGCCCTTTCCTGGACTTTGACCTTGAATAATATAGATAATATCTGAAAAAGAGTACGGAAATTGGCAGCCCGATAGGACCATGACGGGGCAACGAAAATAATCCAAAGATCCAATGAAAGATGTACCCTGCAAAAGCCAGAGAGTGAATCCTTTTCCAAATTTTGTGAGTATGCCTGGACATGAGCTCTGTGGCATCTGGGCCACATGGTTTTCGTTTGTCGAAATGTTTCATTTTCAAAATATTACATGTGTAAAACAAAAGTACTGGGAATCTAGTAAAAAAGACGAAGAAATATATATAATATATATATATATATATATATATATATATATATATATATATATATATATATATATATATATATATATATAAACAGCTTTTAGGTCTAGAATTTGCCAAAGCGGGTAAGACCTTTTCGGTCAGGTATCCTTTTATATTTGTTTAGACTTTAGAGAATACTCTAGACCTCGTTTAGGCGAATGTAGCTTCAATGTTAGCCTGATGCAAGATTCCAAAGCGCCATTTTTTAACCATACTCTCTGAGAGAAACAGTTTTTCCTACGAAAATTCCTGTTAAATAGGGACTTGTTTTTTTTTTTTTTAACTTATATGTTACTTGTTCGTTGTTAACAATCAATTTAAGTTTCTACTTGAAAGTTCTGCAGACATCAGACATAATTCAGACATAATTCATCAGAAATTTGTTCTTGCCAAGCTGTTGTTGCTTTTACACCTCTCTCTCTCTCTCTCTCTCTCTCTCTCTCTCTCTCTCTCTCTCTCTCTCTCTCTCTCTCTCTCTCATATGCAAGACTCCCAAGCGCCATTTTTGAACCATACTCTCTGGGAGAAACAGTTTTTCCTACGAAAATTCCTGTTAAATTCTTTGAACGTATATTTTGCTCGTTCGTTGTCAGTAATCATAATATGATTTAGTTTCTGCCTGAATGTTATGCAAAAGTTTCTTTGCACAGCTTACAATAAAGTATGTTATGGATCTTAGACAGATCTGAATTTGTCAGAAATTGTTCTCAAGCCTGTTATGCCTCTACACCGCTCTCCCTCTCTTTCTCTCATATATATATATATATATATATATATATATATATATATATATATATATATATATATATATATATATATATATATATTTTAACGTTGCAACCATATATTTCGTGCACTTAAAATAGTGTTTTCTGGGCCTTTTATCTTCACACACACACACACACACACACACACACACACACACACACACACACACACATATATATATATATATATATATATATATATATATATATATATATATATATATATATATATATTATATATATATATTACAATGATCATTCTTAACCATTGTTCACCTTCCACTAATGTGATGTGTACAACAATGCAAAGTTGCAGAATCGTTCGTAATGTCAATCATTATCCTACATTGTCCCCTTATTATTTACGCAATGATACTTCCATTTTTTCCCCTTCACTCATTCTTTTATTTAGCCGATACTAAGCGCTTTCGAAATATCCCTTGATTTTATCACTTGCTTTCTTCATTTGATGCCAAGAATGAGTTAGGTTTGGTGGCTCTTGTATGTAATGCAACAATAATGATTCTGTATTCCTATAACCTTCTTTTAAGTCTTTCAAATAAACACTTTATTCTTTGGAAATCTGAATTTCAAATCAGTGGCCCGTGTGGGCTTGTTCCATATGAATAGGGGGTCATCTTCTGAATGATATAATAATAATAATAATAATTATAATAATAATAATAATAATTATTATTATTATTATTTTTTTTTTTCTCTCTCTCTCTCTATCACAGTCCTCCAATCGACTTGGTGGTATTTATAGTGTGGGGTTCCGGGTTGCATCCTGCCTCCTTAGGAGTCCATCACTTTTCTTACTATGTGCGCCGTTTCTAGGATCACACTCTTCTGCATGAGTCCTGGAGCTACTTCAGCCTCTAGTTTTTTCTAGATTCCTTTTCAGGGATCTTGGGATCGTGCCTAGTGCTCCTATGATTATGGGTACAATTTTCCACTGGCATATCCCATATCCTTCTTATTCTATTTTCAGATCTTGATACTTATCCATTTTTTCCCTCTCTTTCTCTTCCAACTCTGGTGTCCCATGGTATTGCGACATCAATGAGTGATACTTTCTTCTTGACTTTGTCAATCAAAGTCACGTATCACCCTATCTGTTTCTGATACCATAGTCCCAGAGGATCTTTGCCTGATCGTTTTCTATCACTCCTTCAGGTTGGTGCTCGTACCACTTATTACTGCAAGGTAGCTGATGTTTCTTGCACAGGCTCCAGTGGAGGGCTTTTGCCACTGAATCATGCCTCTTTTTGTACTGGTTCTGTACAAGTGCCGGACATTCACTTGCTGTGGTTTATGGTTTCATTTTTCGTATTGCACTTCCTACATATGGAGAGATGTTATTTCCGTCTATCGTTCTTTGAACATATCTGGTTCTTAGGGCTTGATCTTGTGCCGCTGTTATCATTCCTTCAGTTTCCTTCTTTAGCTCTCCCCTCTGTAGCCATTGCCACGTGTCATCGATGGCTAGTTCTTTAGTCTGTCTCATGTATTGTCCGTGCATTGGTTTGTTGTGCCAGTCCTCTGTTCTGTTTGTCATTCTCCTGTCTCTGTATATTTGTGGGTCTTCGTCTACTTTTATTAGTCCTTCTTCCCATGCACTCTTTAGCCACTCGTCTTCACTGATTTTCAGGTATTGCCCCCAGTGCTCTGTTCTCAATGTTGACGCAGTCCTCTATACTAGTAGTCCTCTCCCTCCTTCCTGTCGTGTTATGTATAGTCTGTCCGTATTTGCTCTTGGGTGTAGTGCTTTGTGCATTATCATATGTTTCTTTGTTTTCTGGTCTATGCTGCGAAGTTCTGCCTTCGTCCATTCCACTATTCCTGTGCTGTATCTGATTACTGGCACTGCCCATGTGTTTATGGCTTTTATCATATTTCCTCTGTTGAGTTTTGACTTGAGTATCGCCTTGAGTCTCTGCATATATTCTTTCCTGATCGTGTCCCTTCATCTCTTGGTGTTTTATATCCCCTCCTTCCATTATTCCCAGGTATTTGTATCCAGTCTCATCTATGTGTTTGATGTTGCTCCATCTGGTAGCTTTATCCCTTCAGTTCTTGTTACTTTGCCCTTTTGTATGTTGACTAAGGCGCATTTTTCTATTCCAAACTCCATCCTGATGTCCCCAGATACAATCCTTACAGTCTGGATTAGGGTATCTATTTCCGTTGATGCTCTTACCATACAGCTTGATGTCGTCCATGAACATCAGATGGTTAATTCTGTTGCCTCTTTTCTTGAGTTGGTACCCGGCATCCATCTTCTGTAGTACTTTAGTGATGGGAATCATGGCTACTACGAAGAGTAGTGGGGACAGCGAGTCTCCCTGGAAGACCCCTCTCCTGATATTAACCTCTGCTAGTCTTATTCCAGAGCTTGTAAGTATTGTATTCCAGTTGCGCATTGTATTTTTGAGGAAGCTGATGGTGTTTTCCTCTGCCCCATATATTTTCAGGCATTCTATTAGCCATGTGTGTGGTATCATGTCGAAGGCTTTCTTATAGTCTATCCATGCCATGCTTAGGTTGGTTTTCCTTCTCCTACTGTTCTTCATTATATTTTGTCTATCAGGAGCTGGTCTTTTGTGCCCCTACACTTCCTTCTGCAGCCTTTCTGTTGGTGGGGGTGCTGGTGTTTGTCTCCTCAGGTAGTTGTATAGCCTTTCACTGATGATACCTGTTAGTAACTTCCACATTTATTGGTAGGCAGGTGATAGGCCTGTAGTTACTGGCTTATATTTGTACTAAGGATGTTCTTCCTGTGGTCATCCATTTGGGTGCATGGTGATTTGATACAATGCTGGAGTTGTTCTGCTATTCGTGGGTGGAGGGCCTTGAAGTTTTTGAGCAAGTATCCATGGACTTCATCGGGACCTGGGGCTTTCCAGTTTGGCATATTCTTTAGTTGGTGTCTGACTGTGAATGTCGTGATCTCTGTGAATCTTTATTTTATTCTCCTTGTTTCTTCAGCCTTGACTTCCTGGAGCCATATTGCATGTTTGTTGTGTGATACCGGATTGCTCCATATGTTTTCCCAGAGTCTCTTACTTGGTTCGGCTTCAGGAATTTCTTGGTTGTGTTTCTTCCCCTCTTAGTTTGGTTGTATAGTCTTTTCTGGTTAGTTTCCGAATAGTTTGTTCTGTTGGTATCCCTTATTCCTGTTCATGTACCGTTGGATCTTATGTGCTTTGGCCTTAAGCCTCTGTTTTACATCTTCTATTGTGTTGTTTAGTCCCGTCTCTTGTACTTTGTATTTCTCGTTGAGTTCCTCCCTTGTTTCTTGCTTCTTAGCCTTTTCTGCCATCTCTTTCAGTTTACTCAAGTTAGATCTCATCACCATGATTTGCTTTTCCAGGCGCCTTTTCCAAGGAGGTGCTGTTTTGGTTTCTGTTGGGTTGGTTGTGCTGGTGTGTGTGCGTATCCCCATCAGTTCTGCTAATAATCTTGCTCCTGCATATACCAAGTTATTTGTTTCTGTGATACTGGTGGTATGTATTATGCCCATTATTTCATTGACCTCACTTGTTTCTCCCTTAATTTCTTAGCGTTGTAGGCTTTCATTATTATTATTATTATTATTATTATTATTATTATTATTATTATTATTATTATTATTATTATTATTATTATTATTTTAACATCATCAATAACAATTATTCGGGTAACAGCTATAATAATAAAAATACCAGCAATGTTATGACAGCAAAATTAATAAAAGCAATGAACATGGGAGTAATTCTAATACCTCGCTCTAATATATTCATTGTTTGACTAAACTTTAAAAACCAAACTAACTGGCAAACTTCCTTTTGTAGAACTCTCTCTCTCTCTCTCTCTCTCTCTCTCTCTCTCTCTCTCTCTCTCTCTTTTGGACATAGCTGTCCATTTGCAGCTAAGGAAAAATAACTCAGTACTGTCTCTTTCTCTCTATTTGCAGCTAAGGAAAAATAACTCAATTCTCTCTCTCTCTCTCTCTCTCTCTCTCTCTCTCTCTCTCTCTCTCTCTCTCTCTCTATTTGCAGCTAAGGAAAAATAACTCATGTTCTTCTCTCTCTCTCTCTCTCTCTCTCTCTCTCTCTCTCTATTGGGAGCCATTGGCAACGACGAACTGTAACTTGATATCACCTTTTTTTTTTCTATCGCCCCAAGGACTTCTATTAAATACCTCCTCTAACTTTTTTTTTCCTCTCTCTCTCTCTTCCTCATCAGAAAACGAAGAACACCCCAAGACTCATTCGTAAGCTCCTTATGGTTCGGTATTCTCTTAATTATCTATCAGGGGAACAAGACAATATCTGCGTCCCTGCAGCAATAGCAAAGAGGTGGACAGAAGAAACAGGTTATCGTGCTAGTTTATTTTCCCCCTTTTGATGCCTCGATTTTTATTCGTTTGCTTGGGCTGGTTCAGGTTTCAGTAATCGGTAGATCAGATCTTCTCGGAGTTATTACCCAGTGATCTGCTTTAAGTGGTAAACACAAGGACTTTTTCTATAGTAATGAATTATATATATACATAAAGAACAATCGCTTTCTTATATAATTGTGACATATCAGTTACACTTGATATCATTTCCATTTCTGATGAGATTAACCCGATATTAAATTAACTCTACAACCCATCAGACTATTACCTAATGATCAACTTCGTTATCAAGTAAAAGCACAGACACTTTTTTTTCTAAAGTCATAAATAACAAACAAATAAATAAATAAAGGGCAATTATTGTATTTTTTAAGTACTTATCATATTTGTAACTTATAAATGACACTTGATATCGTTTTCATTGCAAGAGAAATTACCCGAAAAATAAATCAACTCTACAACAAGCGTCCAAATGTGTCAAAAAATTCTACACTTGAAACGAAGCCAAAGAAGAAACTGATCGGAAAACAAGAATAAATTCCAAGAAAACTAATTAATTGAGGAGGGGGAAAAAATCTCTCGCCTTCCGTCGCTGTATCAAATTTTGTCCCCGAAAAAAAACGACTCGTAAATCAAGGATTTAATAAACAGGTTAATAAATTCGATTAGAAATATGCAAATGAAGTTGCTCATTTTTTTCTCCTTAGGTGGTCAAATATTTTTCATCCTCTCTCTCTCTCTCTCTCTCTCTCTCTCTCTCTCTCTCTCTCTCTCTCTCTCTCTCTCTCTCGTCTGAAATTTTTAAGAATAATTTTTTTTTTCACTTAAGGTAATTCATCAGAAAAATCAAGGGATGAAAGTGATGTGAGAAATATATTTCATTGACAGATTAGAAGACGATATATTTATCTGTCTATTTCTCTGATTATCTTTCCATCTATCTGGCTATCTGTCTATCTATTTCTGTATCTATCTGTCTATCTTTCACATATTTCTCACTCAGCAATTTTGATTGAGTTTAATATTCATATTTATATCGATTCAAGGCATTCGTAAAATACATGCTCATTCAAATACAAATACACAAGGATATAATTATGCCCAGAATTATTTTGTGTAAACCATTGAAATATTCTCTCTCTCTCTCTCTCTCTCTCTCTCTCTCTCTCTCTCTCTCTCTCTTCTGTATAGCAAACTTTCTTGTCCTAAAACGATGATAGCAAACTTTCCTTGTCCTAAAAACGTGATCCTCTCTCTCTCTCTCTCTCTCTCTCTCTCTCTCTTCTGTGCAGACAAACTTTCCTTGTCCTTTAACGATGATCCTCTCTCTCTCTCTCTCTCTCTCTCTCTCTCTCTCTCTCTCTCAATCATACAAGTTTTTTCATCCTCTCTCCCTACGTAGGACTCTGACATCCTGACACATCCCGCAGGACATCGTGCCGTCCGTAGGTGTAGCGAAATCTCGTTTCGGCGTCCTTTATCGGCCGCCAGGGCGCGCAGGTTCCTTCTGGAGTAACCTGAAGGCGGGTTTATTGAGGCCGTAAACTTCAAAATATTATCGCTTGATTTGTAGGATCCTCGGATGGGAGTTTTTTTTTTTTTTTTTTTTTTTTATGGTGGTGGAGTCGTTGGTGTCCATTTGGGAACATTCGAATATATGTGTGTGAGATGCGGAGATATATTCCCGCTTCTAGTGGATGTGGATTGGTTTGTGGGAACGTTGTTGGTTTTATATGCCTGTGGGTACCCTTTTAAGTATAGTGTAAAAAGGTTACATTGTTATAAGTCCGTCTCATCTATTGATGTATGTACGAGCTCTATGTGTGTATATATATACATATATATTGTGACGAAGTGCCAAGTATCTGGTTACTACACTTACCAATCATTAAATGAGTACCTCACAGCAGCCAGACACCTGAACCCTCATCACAGGTACTAAACGACTGAATACTCTAAAGGCAACAGTGATCCCTTAAAGAACTTACCAGTATTGCAGAAAATTAGACTAAGTTCATTAAAACAGGTGTGAGGTAATCTCATGTGTAATCAGATTAATTAAAGGGCATCACTCCATCAACAAAGTCTAAGTATTTCCCTGATTTCAGAAGTCTAAGTACTTCCCTGGTTCTAACTCACTTCAAGTAAATTGAAGGAAAACAGCTCAATTACCACTCTATGTTTCTACCTATACAAATCATATAATTATTTACTTATACTGGTGAAAAAGAAAACACTTATAAAAATTTTAAATACAAAAATTTATTATCAAACTCAAAATTTATAAGTGAAATTCACAATATCAGGGAAATTTTCTGTTACTTGAAACAAAGCAAAGTTTAATTAATTCTTGAATTAATTAAGTAAAATTAAATCAAAATTGATTTATCACAAAATTCAAGAAAATTCATTCAATCGAAATTCAAAAGTGTTAGGCAATAATTAAAATTTGGAAATTTAATTCACAAGTGCTAAACAACACTAAAACTTGAAAAGAATTCTAAGTAAATGCAAATTAATTCACAAGTGTTAAATTCAGTTAAATGTGCAACGATTAATTAATGAAAACAACTAAGTCAATCAAATTGTGAATGCAATTGAAAATACAGAAAAAAATTGAAAATATCAAAATTGTTAAACTAAAAACACACACTTCAATAAGAAAATGGATAAATGCACAAAAAATCACTTCAAATGAAACAAACACAAAACACAAAAATTTGCAATGTGTAAAAATTTAAAGTTTCACCAAACCATTGTAACTATTAGTTGCAACTAATAAATTTATAGTAACACTTTACCTTGGTACCAATTTTCTTTCTGCTGCAGCTCGTTCAAAAAATTTCACCAATTCACAATATTTCTCAAATGAAAAGGCCCTGTTACACACTTGTACAATGTTTGTTCAGATTCCACAAAAAGCACTAAATAATACTAAATAACTCTAAGAAATCCAAAATCTAAAAGTTACTAGTGACCAATTATTTTGTATAAAATCTTTACGTTACATAATATCAAGTATGGCGAGGGAGAGAGAGGGGAGATCTAAACACCAGGAATTCAAAGTCTATATTGAATGCTCTTTCCTTGTATGGAAGCTGGAAACAGTGGATTTTGCACAAAACGTTTTGGGCATACGAAAGATGGTGCAATCTTTCTAGAAGCTTCTAATATGACATAACTTTACAGAAAAATTGTGAAATCTTCATGTGGTTATTGACAAAGAAGTACGCGTCTGAAACCAGTCATTTACGTTGTATGCTCTCTACATGTTCCAAACAGAAGTTGAGCAAGTAAAATTGATTAAGATTGACATGTATCCAAAACACAATGGAGATCTCGAGGTCTCTTAATCTGAGGTGATGACAAGTTGTGGAAACAATACGGAGACTTCGGGGTCTCTTATCTCGAGGCGTTGACATATTATGGAAACAATTCTATCTTGGAACGGACAAAGTTAATCTCTCTCTCTTTACATTCTACGTCATATTAACTTTTACATTATGTTATGTGAAATCTGAACATACATTTTAAGACATCCTATAACTCTAAGCTAAATAAGGA
>NC_061107.1:13736441-13748941 GCF_015104395.2 Macrobrachium nipponense | reverse complement strand
GCGTGAGAAAAATCAGAAGTATTTATTTTACGTTTGATTGCCTTTTATTGCGAGAAGGGCCATAATATATATATATATATATATATATATATATATATATATATATATATATATATATATATATTATATATATATGTAGATAAAAGGTCCATAAAACATTACTTGAACGTTCAAATAGTGTTTTGTGAGCCTTTTATCTTCAAAGTATACTGTTGTAATACGGTAAAAGATATTCATACATATTATATTTATATATAGAATATATATCAGATATCTTATTTAATCTTTATTCAGATTCAGTTTTTTTATTACTTTTTCTTCAAATTCCCTGATATTGTAAGTATTTTTATCTATGGCCTACAGTTACTTTTGAAGTTATGCTTCGTATTTTTATGGCTGTATGTTAATTGTTTTTAAGCTCTCTCTCTCTCTCTCTCTCTCTCTCTCTCTCTCTCTCTCTCTCTCTCTCTCTCTCTCTCATAATCCTTACAAGAAAAGAATCTTTCTTGCAATGGATTCTTAATGACACTCTCTCTCTCTCTCTCTCTCTCTCTCTCTCTCTCTCTCTCTCTCTCTCTCTCTCTCTCTCTCTCCAATAACCCTTTGAAATTTATAAGTGTAAATATATTTATGTAATCGAAAGGTCACACAACGAAGAGTCAGCCTGTCTGATGTGACTGTCCTTCAGTTAACCTACTTCCAGGAAATGGAATTCCCGTCCTTATTTTCTTTAGCTTATCCTGCTTGTTTTTTTCAAGGCGTTAGAGATTTTGTTTCTTGTATGAGAGAGAGAGAGAGAGAGAGAGAGATTTGGGGAGGGGAGGGTGTGTGGGTGGGGTCGTCATCACTAATCCCACCGTAGTCAGCATCTTCATAACCAAATACTCCATCTCTTGTCAATACGCCCCCCCCCCTTCCCCCGCCGCCCCCCACCGCCCTTTCCATCTTCTCTGTCTCTTCATCCCTCCCACTTCCTACCCTTTCTATCCCATTCATTCCCTGGCTTCCATTCCCTTTTCTCTTTCTTACAATTTGACTCTTTCCACTCTTCCTCCTCCTTCTTACTTCTCTCCGACCTGCTGAGAGAAAAAAAAAAACACTCCTATGAATTTTTCCGTTTCTCAAACCACAATAACACCGCAGCTTTTAGGCCCTCAGTCACGAACTGCTGTTTGTCCATTCGCCCGTTAACCGAAGAAGGTGGGAAAAATGCCATAAATGGCAGGAATCCCAACGTATTTTCAACAATGCCCGAATGTCCAACCTGGATTTAATGACGCGCCTCATTGCCGACGTCTTTCATTATCAACTTAAAGGTGGTTCTGGGAGATCATTCTGGATTGCAGGGCTGTTTCTGAGGATTACCCAAGCAGAGGTTTTCTCTTAATGACCTTTTCTTTCCTGGGGATACTTTAATTTGGGTTCTGGGGGTTCGAAAAGAGGATTTGTTTAAGATTTGAGTAATTCTTAGAATATTCTCAATGCCAAGAAACGGCAGATATAAATAGACAAGAAAAGGACACACGTTTTAAGTGCGCTCATGAGTACGTTTTTTAATTTTTTGTCATAGTCACCGTGAAAAATGTGCTAACAAATTCCCACATCTCAAGTGATGTCTAATACCTATGGTAAAAAGAAGCAGGTGTAAAATGTTAAAGAAAAACTATTCAAGGAATAAAATCCAAGAGTCCCTCGCTAAAATGAAAGAAGAACCAATTTTACCTGTTGACACTCATGGTTGAGCTCTCCACTTGATATCCGTAGGACTGAGAAGCCTGACATTTGCAACAAACAGCTGAGAGAGTGAGACTGCTGTTAACAGGTACATATAGCAATATTCAAGTCATATCCGTAGAACAACCAGGTAAAGCAGAAACTGGGATATTAATCAAAATCATGAAGAATATTCTTTAGAGCATTTCTGTAGTTGGAAGAGAATGAAATAGAATGTTGGACGTTTCACTCTTACCTTATCTAGTGATCTTGTAAGTAAGAAAGAGGTACAGTACTATAACACTTATTACGAACCACATTCTCCATACCAAAGGCAAATTTTAGCTAGACCTGTAATAATATAATACATCTGTCTCACTCAGAGGTTCGTGTTAATATCACTACACAAGACCAACTGAAATTAAGAACAAGCTTCCCAAAATGGTTTGGGAAAAGTAAGGATTTACCAAGAATAAAACCAGTTGCACATGACAGGGTGTACTGGAAAGAATTCGAACAAATTCGTTTAAGAAAACGACATAAATAGGTAGAAGAGAAATCAGATCAGTGAGAAACACTAAATGCGTTTGGACAGAAAGGAGTTGGCTAACAAAGCTTTACTCAAGAGATTTTCACGAGGCGCCAAGATGTCAAGAGAGGTGATATGATTCCTCAAAGTTCAGGAGAGATGATGACCCAATACAAAGTATAGAAGTTGAGCTTTGTTTAGAAATTCAAAAGCGTTAGTTATATAGTTAAAAACATAAGTAAAGGGAAAGACATGGAGGAGTCAGATAGGTCAGCTTTTTGGAAATATGCTGTGCACTTATTTTTTACATAAGGCGTAAGACAAATAATCATGAAAGGGTTCAGATGAACATCTACAGAATGCTAGCTTATTTTCATCTACAAATATTCAAGAAACCAAGGGTGTATACCTTCGCGCCTTTTTAACTAAACAATCCTCAGATACCCTAGAATTCAACGGACTTAGTGATATAAAAGAAAACAGCACAGGAAGACCCAGATTGTAACCCTTCTCATTCACTGTCTAGGCATTAGAGACGTTTTTTAATGACTACGTTTCATTAAAGTACCACAGTCCCATTCGTGACTACGAGGAGAGAGGATAGCGAGAGAGAGGATAGAGAGAGAGAGAGAGAGAGAGAGAGAGAGAGAGAGAGAGAGAGAGAATTTTTACAAATATATTTCTTAGCATTTTATTTCACTTATCGCAAATCATTTGTCCTCTGTTTCTAATTCTTGCTTTTTCATTCCATTTTATTAATTTATTTCTGAAAATTGCATCGTCTTCCATTTTATGTAAGCATAAATTTACTGCTTACTTTTGTAGTCTGTTTATTTCCCGTATTAGCGGAGTCCTTCCTTTTTCGCAATTTCTTTCTTTCCAGTTTACCTTCCATTTATTTATAAATTCTTGCTTTGTCCCTCATTGTTTCAACCCTTTCTTTTCCCTGATTTTGAATTCCCTTTATATTGCCACTTCTCCTTCAGTCCTGCTTTATCCATTATTTATTTATTTATTTATTTATTTATTTGTTTATTTATTTTATTCAGAAATCTCGCTGCCTCATCTTTCCTTATCCCACCAGATCCCATTTCTTAAAAGCACACTCTCGATGTATTTTATAACACTCAGAGGTTCTTCTTTCTCACCACCCCACCACTACATCCTTCATCCTTCCACCACCCCTCCCCTCCCCCCTACTACAACACCACCACATTCCCCCCTCCACCCCTCCACCAATCGCCAGACTTTTATTCCACCGCTAAAAGTGTCTCTATTCAGCGCCATTAGGACGAGAGGAGTTCGATTCTTTTGTGGTGTCAACTCGCTCGGCCCAGGAATGGACGGGATAATGATATTCAGCTGTTGAATAGCAAATATTAAAGTGTTTGTTATCAACTGTCTTTTGTGTTACTTTTTTTCTCCATCTTTTTGTTTTTTGTTTTATGTTTTAGCTATTTTTTTTTTATTTGGAAAGGGTGTTCTCACCTTGGATTTTTTTTTTTTTTTTCCTTTTAGTGTCCTGGTAGTGTTGATAATTCTGATGCAGACTTGAAAGTGCTTTTATAAGTTATTTTCTCTTTCCCTTCTTGTTTTTCAAGAATATGATGGTTGTAGCACAACATTGCGAGAGCTGTCATAGCCCAGGTCTCTCTCTCTCTCTCTCTCTCTCTCTCTCTCTCTCTCTCTCTCAGACACACACAGATGATCAGATATTTTTTCTTGATATTACTCCGTTGGAAATGTGCTGGTGGTAGTATAACTAACGATTTGTTTCCTATTGATTTAAATATAAAAATGATTATTTAATTCATTTTTTATATATATTCCTCTACAGAAAAAAAGATAAATAAAATTTCCTTGAAGGTTGAAAAAATGAATACGCACAACAGTTTCCATGCCATCTGGTGATGTATCAAAATCAGTAACATACGTCTAAAGAAATTAAAAGAACGACGTGAGAGTCGCTTATATAACTGTTTAAGATGAGACATAGGAAATTAACCACCTTCCCAAGAATATTTTTCAGTTAGCTATTTATTATTCTAAGCGTCCCATCCATCTGACATTCAATCTCGATCATGTTTGTTGATAGAAGGTTTCTGTTCATTTCCCTCGATGATAATCCTATTAGAAGATTATTCGGTCGTTTTAAATAAGTCTTTGGCCACCTGTGTTAGCTCTTAATTTAAAATATCATTTGGAATAGCGTAACTCTTGTTTATGTTACTGTAAAGTAGATTGATTGGGGTGCTCTTAATCTTTTTTACATTTTGTGGTTTTTATTTTTTTTTATCTTTATGTTTTTTATTATTATTATTAATATTATGATTATTGGAGAAACAAATCCACAGTTATGTAAATATATATATATTTAAATTTAAAAAGAGCAAAGATAGCTTTCGGGAATCTGTTCGGTTCCCCTTATCAATCTGACACGTTGATATAGCACTCCAGCGAAGTAAACAACAGGAGTCAAAAATTAAGTGACTTGTTTATGAACAATGGAACCGGTCATCAAGCATAAATCAGGCAATGCCGTCGTTTTCTGATGAAAGCCCCGCCAGTCGTCTGGAACGTCTAATTGGTCCTTGCCCAATGCGGTCGTTTTGATGGTCTTCTTCAACAGCATAGGCGCCGGCAGCATCGGTTACTGGAAGTAGCCGAGTTACCTGAACGGGGGAAAGAGAGGCAACCGCAGCATCAGATGTGGCTAAAGAGACAACATTATCATAATGTTCCTTATTCTTAAAGCCTGTAATATATTTCTCGGAAATAAGGTTATTGGTGAATTTATCTTCCTGTGTGAAAGATTTATTGCACTCTATGGAAAAGCACTGTCTATCGCCGCACGCTCTACTAGCCTTCTTATACCAAACATCTTTACTTTTAAAAATTACTTTAGAATCTTCCCAATTTATGTGACTAACTAATACATTGTTTTCCGCATGCAACTGGTATGCTCTTTTGTGGTCCCTGATTCTAGTGGGCAGCCTTCTACCACTTTCCCCGAAATATTTAGAATCACATTCTGAACAGGGAATTTCGTAAACAACATGTTTGTGATTCGTTGTGCTATTGTTATGTATGAGAAGTCTCTTAATAGTGTTATTATAATTAAAGACTATATTTATTTTATCATTGTGATTTTTGTTAACAGTTTTCCGTATTCTGTTTAAGTGAGGATTAAAAGGGAGTGCAAGACAATTCGTAAACTTCTTTTTGTCATTTACTTTAGAGGAATCTATGTAGAATATTCTTCTGGCTTTTTTAAAGGCATTATTAATAAAATATGAGGGGTAACAACGTTTTTTGAAAACATCTGCAATGTGTTTAAGTTCTCTGTCAATGAAGTCGGGGTGACATATTTTCAGGGCTCTCAAAACAAAATTGACTAAGATGTAAGTTTTGACTTCATTATTGTGCCAGGAGAAGAAATGAATGTATGTTTCTGCATTGGTTTCTTTACGATAAACTGTAAATTTAAAAGTGAAAGTTACTGGGTCATGGAAGATCAGTATGTCTAAAAACGGCAACTTATCATCTGTTTCGTGTTCGGCTGTGAACTTGATAGAGGGCAAGATTCCATTAATATACCGAAGGAAATTATCAAAATTTGAAGGGCTGCGTTTAAAAATAATGAAAATATCATCTACGTATCTCACCCAAAAAATTTCTACTTCAACAAATTCCATGCATAAATTGGCAAGAATGGGAGACAAAGGAGACCCCATTCAAACACCAAACTTTTGCCTAAATCCTTGATTGTTAAAGGAAAAGACTGTGGAGGACACGCAAAGTCGAACTAGATCTAAGAACTGTTCGGTGGGTATAGCAAAACTAATGTTACCTAAATCCGACTGTTCCTTGAGCTTATTAAGTACATATTCCAACGGCACATTAGTGAAAAGCGCTGTCACATCTCGACTAATCATTTTACCCTGAATGTTTCCCAGTTTCTTGAGACGTTCCATAAAATCTATCGAGTGAAGAAGATGCGCCTCAGAAAAAGTACCCAACAAGGGGCTCAGTTGTTCTGCTAACCATTTTGCTAAAACCGATTGAGGTGAACTGCAAGTGGCAACTATAGGACGCAGGGGACAACCACTCTTATGAATTTTCGGTAAGCCATAAAAACAGGGAAGACTCGGGTTTTTATTGGAAATCTTACTTATTATGATTTGTTTATGTTCCTGTTCAGTCAACGTACTAGCAATTTTTCTTACATCTCTATTGAATTTTAATTGCAGTGAAGTCAATGAGGGTATTTCGTTAAGTTTGATATAAGTAATGTCATCATCAAGTAAAGAATTCGCTTTGGAAATGTATGTGTTATGGTCCATAATAACAAGTGACCCTCCCTTATCCGTTTTCATAATTTTGACGTCCTTGTTCTCACATAATTCTTTTAAGGCTATTTTGTGTCTTCTAGTTAAGATTCCAATTTGTTCATGTAAATGATTATTGATTAAATCACCTTTCAAAAAGTTTATCTGAAACTCATCGTGTCTAGACTTAAAATGGTTTATATTGCTAATACCTTGTAAGAGGTCTGTGTTATTATTATTATTATTATTATTATTATTATTATTATTATTATTATTATTATTATTATTATTATATTATTATTATTATTATTATTATTATTATTATTATTATTATTATTATTATTATTATTATTATTATTATTATTATTATTATTATAATTATTAATATTATTCTTATTATTATTATTATTAATTTGGTATGAGCTTCGGCAAAGGTTTAATGATTCAAGAGTTTTGTCTTTAGTATTAGTCTTGTAGCGAGAATCATACGTAATGGAATCAAGTTGTACAGCTTTTGATCTTTTCAGCTTTTATCATTTAGCGAATATGATAATACGTAACAATAGGCAAATCGTTGCATTGCAATTTCTCTCTCGGACCTAATATCGTCTTAAAGGCTCGCCTACTATTGAAGCAGAGGAATCATACCATAATGCAATGTAAATCTGCTATTAAAAATGTTATGATGAAATATGTGCGCCGTATTAAAAGGACACAAAAAAAAATAGTGGCGTTGTTGAAACTGAAAAGTACTCAGGACAGGACAAAAAATATGAATGAAAAATACGCAACAGGGCCTCCTCCCTCGCCAACCCATTTTCACCCAAACCACAACATGAGAGAGAGAAAGAGAGGAGAGGAGAGGAGCCGATCGAGAGAGAGAGAGAGAGAGAGAAATATATCCGAACACCCATGAGCAATGGGCCCACGTCCGCCCGTGACACCAAGTATATGTCAACCTTTCGGGAGACAAACCCCGCCCTCTTTCATCTCCCTCCGCGGGGTTCCTGCCTTCCACAGCGCCGTCCTTGGAAGGCACAGAGAGAGAGAGAGAGAGATCCCCCTTTGCGTCCTCCGCGTAGATGACGGAGGGGGACTGTCGTTACATCTCTGTTGCCCTGTCATCGTTATTTTGGGGGTCCTTCGTCTGGGCTTCCTGTGGTCCCATCATTCTTCGCCTTCCAGTCCGTGTGTTTTCTTCTTCTTCTTCTTCTTCTTCTTCTTCCTCCAGTCCGTGTGTCTTCTTCTTCTTCTTCATCCAGTCCGTGCGTTTTATTCTTCGTCTTCTTCCTCTTCTCCTTCTTCTTCCAGTCCCTGTGTTTTCTTCTTCTTCTTCTTCTTCTTCCATTCCGTGTGTTTTATTCTTCGTCTTCTTCTTCTTCTTCTTCTTCTTGTCCCTGTATTTTCTTCTTCTTCTTCTTCCAGTCTGTATGTTTTTTTCTTTGTCTTCTTCGTCTTCTTGCTTTTTTCTTGGACCATTGTTTTCTTTCGATTTTTTTTTTATTTAGAGTTGTTTCTACTCTTGCAAAAAGTAACTAAAATGTTAATGTATGAGCATTTTCTCTTCCGTGTCATTGCATTCACTAGTTCAATTTCTGTTTCATAACTGATTTTATTTCGTCTACATTATAAAACGATCTGTTTTTCAGGAGGACAAGGCTATTATTTAAGGGGGGAGGGAGGTAATTGGATATATAAGCAAATAACTTCTGGATTCAAACCACTCAGCATCTTTCCGATTCGTCGTCGCTGTTTGAAAGGAAAAGATTCCATTCGTTTAATGAAATTTTAACACCTTTTTTTATCTATTTTTATTTTTTACGTAGGTTTATGTTAAATGTTTGCGCAGATTCACGCTCCTAAAATTGGAATGACATATAATTCACTTTTCATTGATAGTCCCTCTGTTTTCTTAAGTTTATTTTTTATTTATATTTATATATATATATATATATATATATATATATATATATATATATATATATATACATATGCATATATATATTATATATATAAATATATATATATTTATTTCTATTTTATTTGTTTATAAATATTTATTCATTTGTTTGTTTGTATGTTTGGTTGTTATCTATTAACTTATCTATTTATCTTTTTTTAATGCTTCTCTTTTGAAAATCTGAGTAGAATTTTATATCTGGCTCAGAGAGAGAGCTTCCCAAAGGGGAGCTTTTTCAACTCAAACTACTCTATTTACTTGACACATCAGAAAAACGGTTAGGTATAACCATAACCTCTGTAACACTTTGAAGTTCATCCTGACCTTATCCAAGCATTTTATTTTTAGATCTAGACCTCACAGGCTCCGTCCAGGACTATGACCTTGCAAACACAGATCCTGGTCAGCGACAGGCGAACTGTTTTCAGTACTAACACGGGGAACGCTGCGTGGCGTCTCTTTATGTACAAGATTTATTTATTCAGAGCTTAAGTAAGACTTATTTTCACCCGATGTGAAAATGGCTTTGGGATTATCGTCCATATGTCTCTATTTATTTTTGTTTTATTTTTTTTATTTAATTTTAAATGTTTCCCACTTACCATTCATTATATACCTTTATTATTATTTTTTTCTTATTTTAAACGTTTCCTCGCTTGCCATTCATTATAATTTCGTGGAAGTGTATTTGCATAAACATTTTTTTTTTTTTTTACCTTACCACCTGCTATATCTTTATGTGCGTCATATTGTGTATTAGATAACTACATTTCATTGTATGTACAATACCGAAACATGGCGGAAAAGAGGATTTTATCAATTGTTATTAGGTTTAAATGAAAATAAATCTTTCTTTATTGACCCACTATATAAAGTAAGCGTAGAATATAATTTATCTTAACCAGCAGAGTAACAGTATTATTATTATTTTTTTTTCTTCTTTCATTTCAAGAATATGTAAAGGTTTATATAAATCTCATACTTCATTCTAACTTTTCTATTTTTGCATTTCTATAGATCATTATTCACCTGGTTGACATATTCCCAGTTTTTTACGTTTGGTCTTTATACTGAGAAGTTTGAACTTGGCTAATAATACGAATAATAACATATAAGAAAGAATCTTTATGTTGACACATCGGGAAATTAAAATTAATAGATCTGGGAATGTCATGATTGTGTGCTGAATATGTACTCTTTTCCCAGAAGACGCAAATATAGATATATATATATATATATATTATATATAGCGTATATCTATATTATAGTCATATATTATAATATAATATAATAGATATACATACAATTATAAAAACATAAACATACCTACATATATATATATAAAAACATACATACAATATATATAAACAAACTAACAATACATTATTAAAATAAACAGACCTATCATTACAATTATATTAAACATAAAACATACATACCTAATATAATAAACATACATACCATATATATATATATCAAACCATACATACATATATATAATGCAAACATACATACATATATATAGTAAAACATACATTAACAACGTATATATATAAAATAAAAAACATAACAATATATTATATAAACATACAATAACCATGATAATATCATAATAAAACCCCACCAACCATACATACATATATAATAAAACATACATATATATATAAACAAAAATACATATATATCCATAAACATAGCATATATATATAATAAACATTACATATATACATTAAATTATACATAATATATATCTAAATATACCATTATATATCATAAAAGATAACATACTATATATAAACTATAACATATATATACAATAATATATTACCATACATATATACATCAATATATATATAAATAAAGATATAATAAACTTATACCATATATATATATACATTATATATATACAAATATATAATATATAAATATACATATTTAATAAGAATATATACAATATATAGATAACAAATATACATATATAGATATTAACATATATAAATACCATACATTTATTTATATACTATATATACAATATAGATATATTATATAATTGTTTATGGCTCAGCCAAATCCAATGAGCTCCATACAGGTTCAAAAAAATTAAATTAAAAGAAAATTGATAAATGGGACTAATGGAAAAAATCTGGCAAGGGGCAAGAGGCAACAACGGGAAAAAAAAAGGGACTTCAACAAAACAGCAGAAGAATAACCTTAAAACTACTTTATTAAGCCTTAAATTTATATATATGTAATGTTATATTAAATATAGAACCTACATATAATATAAACATAATAAAACATATATCATATAAACGTACTACATTATATAAAAAATTAACCATACATACTAATATATATATCAACCATACAAATACATATATATAATAAACATACATAACTATTACCATTACAAGATATAAAACATACCTAACATATAATATATATAAACATAACATAAATACATATATAATATATATAAACATAAACATACATACAATTATAAAACATACATAACATATATATAAAAATTAAACATTACATTACATATAATAAACTAGTAAACAATACATACATATATATAAAACACTTACATACAGTATATATAAAAATAAACATACAACCAATATATATACAAAACATACATATACAATATAAAACTAGACATATATAAACATAAACATAAACTATATATATAATAAACAACATATATATATACATATATATATACTAATATATATATACATATATATATAAATACTAATATATATATATATATAATATACTATTTATAATAAAATATAATCTATATATTACATATATATATAAATATATATATAAATATACATATATATATACATATATAGATATAATACATATATATATATATACTATATATATATATACATAGACATAATATATATATACAATATATATATACATATATATACATATATATTATATTGTTATGGTCAGCCATGAGCTCCATACGGTTCAAAAAAAATTAAAATTAAAGAAAATGATAATGGGACTGGAAAATCTGGCAGGGGCAGAGGCAACAACGGGAAAAGGACTTCAACAAAACAGCAGAATAACCTTAAAACTACTTTATTAAGCCTAAATTATTCACATATGTACAAGTGAGTCAAGTTTGGTCCAAAATTAATTAAATTACCAAAATAAATTAAATAGCAACACTCAATAACAGATGCAGCATAAATAAAGGTTACTTAAATAAACATAATGAACAGTAAACATCAAATTGCAGTTACCACTTTTTAAATACTTTAGCTACATCAACAACAACAAAAATCACGACAGCATAAACAAATGTACCAACAACTTAAATATTTAATATAATGGTACCACTTTTTAAATACTTTAGCTACATCAACAACAACAAAAATCACGACAGCATAAACAAATGTACCAACAACTTAAATATTTAATATAATGGTACCACTTTTTAAATACTTTAGCTACATCAACAACAACAAAAATCACGACAGCATAAACAAATGTACCAACAACTTAAATATTTAATATGATGGTACAACAACCTTCATACATAACACACATTGAAACCTTTAAGCAGCGTAAATACATACAATAAAAATTGTTAAACAGCATTAATGCACATCTTTAAATACTTTAACAGCATAAATACCAATAGCTAAAAGGGTAATATAACAAATCAAGCAGCACAAATACCAAATTACTTGTACAAAATGACAAGGTAACAATAAAACATTATCTGGAGAATTACGTTTAACATACCCTCGTGCAGTACAAAAAAAAACACACCACGACATCTACACAGAGATGTCAAGACCACGAAGGGTCCAAGAGGACGAACACCATTGAACTGCTGCACGATCATCGAAATACCCGCCCTATGACGGCCAACAGGAACATCTCCAAAAACCACACAGATGATCGCCAGAGTCAAGGCAACAGCAAGTCTGCTGTCAAG
>NC_061107.1:13693941-13731441 GCF_015104395.2 Macrobrachium nipponense | reverse complement strand
CCATATAGGCAGTTTCAGTGTACGCCACACTAATTGCAACGTTGATCTCTTGCAGGAGTAATGATCTTGCAGTATGGAAACGTAATAAAACATTGCTTTTGGCTTCTCAAATTCTTATGAAAGGGTCTGGATCTTGGTTAACCAAACTCCCTGTTTCGTGGTTTCAAGCCCTCCGTATAGGAATGCGTTTCATTATTGCTATCAGAACGGTCTATTCATGTCTCGGTAGTTAACAGCTACTCTGTTCTCAAACGTCTCTCTACTTTTCTACTTTTCATGAAATTCTAAATAAACAAATCGTTTAAAATGCGGTATTTTCATCTCCTGGTCCTTTAAATATCTGGCTCCCCCAAGGAACATGGTAAAAACTGCAGTGGTATTTAATGAACACATCCTGATTCCCTGAACACCATTGGCTGTGACAAACCAGATGCTTGTTCTTGATACCCCAAAACTTCATGAAACAAAGTATGGAACTTCCCTTCAATTGAGGGTTTTAGTCAAAGTGTTCCAATTAAGAACAGTGCCTAAGCTAAAGTAAGATGTGTCTTAAGAATACACTTGTCATATTTGCACAGTCTTGAAGCATTGATCTGTTACATTTACCTCAAAATCAACTTCGCCATAGCCTATGCAGCTAGTGCAAAATTTAGTCAAGTACTGGTATCCAATTGGCATAGTATCTTTTGGAAAGACATGCTGATTTAAAGGTAATCATTAGAATTCATCTACCATATATTGCAAGAATTACTTTACCATCCAAAACATTAATTGGTGCAACAAATATGAGGTATTTCGTCTTCATTGTATGTGTACTGGTATCTTTCCATAATACACGATCTTTTTCTGTAGACTTTCTTTTTGACAATTAGCACTTTCGTACTTTTTTTTATACAGAGCAGCCTCTCACTTTCACCCATATGACTTATGATGTAATTTCCAACAGCAAAATGAAAGATCACTTCAGTAACTATAATGAAATCTTATAAAGGAAAGAATTAATACATCTCATTTTTTTCTATCACTATTTATTGCAGTAGCAAGCACTCAGAACTAAATCATAATTACACAATTTCTAAGGTTTTTTTTCCCATAACTTTTTATTGCTGTGAATTGGATTCTTCTAAGAAAAATTTACACATTGAAAGGAACCAAAGGGAGAATCACATGAAAACTGTAAATGTAATATTTGCTTGATTAAATTAGATAAATACATAATTATTTGTAAAGATGTTATTACTCTCTTTTTCACAGATGCGTCTGTTCCACGGATCTCTGAGAAGGATTCATGGCGGACAGGTAAGTACCAAATGTGTTTTAAATTGGTTTTCGTCTCATTTGCTAAATGTTAAGTGACATGTTTAGCCTAGGTAACAAATCCCCGTTTTCTATTGATGTCGGATGTATATTATTCACGGGTCTGATCCTATTTTTTGAAATGTTTAATTTTTATTTCAGAATCAGACATATGATGTGGTTAATGAGAATTGGGGGACGGTAAAAAGTTGGGAGGGACTATTATTTATACTTTGTAAATTTTGGTAACTGTAAATGATTGTTATTTTAATAATAAAAGGGACAAAATAACAAACAAAACTCAGTTAATTAGACAGGTACACTTTAAATTGAAGGTACGTGTTACACGTACCGTTAGTTAAAAGTGTGCCTGTTTAATTTACTAAATTTTGTTTGGTATTTTCAATATGACTTTAGGTAGTGAAGGCAAAGTAAAATTCTATATTTTACTGATAAGGAAAAAAACTAATGATATTTTACCGCGGAACATTTTAGATATATATATAAATATATATACTACAATAATATATATATATATATATATATATATATACACATACATATATATTTGTGTATACACATAAAAATGTATATCTATGTATGTATGTGTATAGTAGATACACACACATATATATACGTATATATATGTGTGTTTGTACGTCTGCCTATCAAATTTCGCATCAGAAATAAAACATGACACTGAAAGGAATAGTAAATATAAACATGTTTTTTTTATGCCAACAAACTTCAGTACAATGATAAACATGAAAACTGAAAAGTATAAAAAAAATAATGAGTGTTGAACTGCCAAAGAACTGGGCATTCGCACTGACCCTTAGCCAGCAACGTATTTTAATCAACATTTTTAACAAATGTCTACAACAAATACATCATATGATATGCACACTGTATTTAGGAAGACATAATACAGGAAGATACAATGCATTAAATTTACAAAATTCATCTTAAGAAAGTTATGAAATTTTCTTTACATTTGTCATCTGTCATCTTTCTGAAGAAAGCTCTTTGAGTGACCTTGAACGCTGTTGTGAACTGTTTTGCTTTTTTTATGTTTTAAAACAAGTGATTATCATAATATTATAATCTAAAGCTTGCTTGACAAAAGTATTGAATTTGCAGGGTATGCTGTTCATGCCCCAAGCAGATTTTCCTTTAAGATGAAAATAACTAAAATTATGTCACAAAAATCTAATGTACTAAATTCATTTTTCATCTAGAAAACTTGATAGTTTACTATATCGTTAAATTTCCGGCAAAATATATCTTATTCCAAATGAAATAAATTAGATTAAACTTAGGTTTAGACTTTGCAGTCACCAGACTTTCAATTTGTGTGCTCTCTTTACATTTAGGTAATGTAAATTTAGACATAACTTAAAGATAGATCAAGATTACTGAACGAGCATTCTTCTGGTCGAATGATGATTGTGATGACGATGTTTTCACTGTACAATGTTTCACTGTAACAACATGCACGTTCACTGTCGAGAGCCAGAAATTGTAGTCTTATTACAGATAAACAACGTCTATTTAGCTGTGACCAGAAAATTTAATAGTACAATAATAAATCTCGACTTACATCAGCTGATTTTGTTTTTGGAAATATGTTATGTATTTACAAAGCCCTTATTACAATGATAATTACACAAAATAATCATAACATCTTATATGTTAGAAAGTTTAATTTGCAGTTTCGTTAGTAGTGTTTATTTTTTTTCACTGTAATTACACTTGCTTTCCAGAACGTGGTTATTCACAATTGTTATGATTGAAAATATTAACGTGCTTGTCAGGTTAAATGTGTCATAATATCCAGATAAAAATAGTAATTGTAAGTCACTTGGCTGCTATATATGTTCAAAAGAATTGTGAAGGATTAATATTGATGAACATGACTGAATTCAGGAATGGTTCAGTAATGAACAACAATGAAATAAGTTCATGAAAAGGAAGACGGGAAGAAATTTAATCTCATAACAGGAACCAAATGAATTTGTCTAAATAATTCAGTCTAAATAATGTCAAACAACCTGGTTGTAGTTTCCAGAAGGTGAATAATTCTACAGCAAAAAAAAAAAACTAACAAAGACTAGAACGGGAGTGTGTACGAGTCCTTGTGCTCTATGATAATATCTGAACTGTCACAAATAGTTATATATACACAGGTGTTTTTAATCCTATTCACACTTAAGGGATTATCACAAGGTTGCGAAGCGGCACCTCATGGAATCATGGAAGACTTGTTTCACGGTTCTGTTTAGGCACTGCATTGAGGCTTAAAATTAGGACACTTTCTCTTTTTACTCTAAATATTTTGCGTTAAATATACGATAGATATGTGTATAATGTCTATACATATATATACTGTATATATAAATCTATAAAACTGGCGTAACAAGATGAAGTTAGACAGAATACTAACGATTATTTTTTTATGTATCTGAAAATCGCACTTACAGTGATGGAAGATTCAATTGGGAAGTTGTTTTAGAATTAAGTTACAACGAAATATATTTTTTTTTTACTCCATGACATTAAACACAGACACAGACACAAACCTCTCCCTTTTCAAATGATACAGGTATGATACAAGTTTCAATCGACACTAAGTAATGACTGCTGGCTTGACTGCCTGACACCATACTGGGGAGTGGTTTGTATCTTAATTCAGATGATAAACACACAAAAAAAGCTGTCAAATTCAACGTTCATAGACAAATCAAATACTGCGTTGACACTTCCTCCAGAGCAGTTTGAAGAAGGATCAAAATTTGCAGCGAAAATAAGACGTGGAGTAAAAAGTAAGTATCATATCAGACATACTTCACTTTTTACAGATAGGCACCAAATGTCTTAAACGTGTTAAAAAATAAAAACTAGGTTAAGACATGATTTGGCCTATCTGTAAGTAATTATAAACTAAGTGAATGCCAAGACTTTGCCTTGATTTGCTAACATGTTTCACTTAGCACTTTTCTAAGTTGATAGAAAGAAAATAGTTCTGCCTAAGCCAGTTAAAACATGTTTCACTGAAACTGAGTCCTTAAGAGACTCACACTAATGCTATCAACTGCCTTTTGCCTGTGTCCAAAAAGAACTCTTTCTTGTGGTTTGACAACACTCACAAATCTTGACACCATTTACAACACGATGAACACACAAAACAACTTAATAATGTTTATTTATTTTGCTTTTTTGTCAACAAGAGAACGCCTAACATGGAAACGGCTTTGTGGTCCCATGAAAAAGCCATTCATTTAACGCTTACTTTTCTATACAAGTAATTTTTTTTATTATTATTATTTATCAAACCTAAACTCAGCCTATTGCTACATTATCCTTTAATAAACAACATCGTCTTAACAGGCAACTGGTTTCCTATTCAACATACAATAAAATTTTGGATTTTAGACAGGATGCGTTTTATTTGCAAAGACACATATTGCATATAAAAAGATTATGCATTGGTACTAAACTGGATTGACTTTTCTCGTTATAATCAACTTTGGGCTAAATATGGGTATTAAATTACCCATCCCATATGTTTCATTATTTTTCTTTATTACTGACAATTCAATAAATTGCATGCAATCTTCCGTAATTAATCTTCAAATTCCATTATAGGATGGTTCTTTGGCAATGCCTATGTACAAGTTGCATGCTGATATATAAAGCGAGTGCTTTCATGCTTGCTTGTTTGTTCTAACGAAAACAAAAAACATTCGTGATTTTGAAGTCTGCCTTTGCTAAAACTATTAAGGCAAATCAGTTTTACTTTTGGTATCATGAATAATGACCGACATTGGAATATTATCCATAGGAGTATTATCCATGTTTCCTGGAATGTAAACAAAGATGTTGCTCTTCTTTTCATTTGAGCAAGGAATTGCAGCTACAAAATTAGGCTGCAAAATTAGCTAACCTGAACTTCGACACTCAAGTTTCATGGTATTTTGGATTGATAAAATCACGCCTCAGAATAAATTTTTTCTCCTCAAAATTGTTAGCTGTTGATTTCGTTCATTTCTGTAACTAAATTATACTATTTTTCTTTCCTATTCCCATCATATTTTCACGATAGCCCAAATAAACAAACTTATGTTTTCAGGTTATCCTTCGATAACTAATTCGCTTCGTCCATCCAGAATTTATTCTGTAATTCTTAATTTTACGAGAGCTCTCAAGCTAATCTCCACTTGCTAACTAATTTATGAATGGAACAGCTAATAATCAGTAAATTACTGGCTAAAGTTAAGTATGAAAACTCCTAGAGATTTTATCAAATATTGTTTTTCTAGCATATCATCTATTATTGCTATTTCATTCTTATGCTAATCATGCATCTCCTGGCGCTGTTTGTTTGTTTATTTATTTATTTTATTGCTCCAAGTCTTTCCTGAATTCCTGCTTGAAATCATTGATTCAAACTGACCCCGAAGTGATGCTACATCGGCTAAGATATCGGTAATTTCTTTCCTTTCCGAGGCAAATTCTTTCTTTGTTGCATATTTTATTGTTAGTTCTTAGCAGGTAAAAAGGCTAACCTCTAGTTTTATTTGTAGTCGAAAAAATGACACCCCAGTTTCTTATCGATTAACCGGTCAGCTTTAGCAATTTTAACTCCGACAGCTGAATAAGGGAAATGTAGACTCATTTATATATACAACAATACGAGTTTCTAATTGCTAAAATAAGTCAGTTATTGGACTAAAATATAAGTAGTCGATCGAAATTTGCCAGCTGACTGTCAAATGATTGATAATGCGCTACAGCTGATAATAATTACTTTTCCTTTTCAGTATTAATTTTCCTGAAGTGACGTAGGAGGTTTCATTTAAACAATGACACAGGGGGCACTTCAATAGTTGTACTTTAGCCAAGATACAAGTTCAGCTGGGGGGTTTAACTGGCGCCTTATGCCGTAGTCTGATTTCGAAAACGTCCTAGTGTCGACTCTTTGATTTTGAAAACGCTTAGTCTTTGATTTCGAAAACGTTGTAGTGTAGATTCTTTAATTTCGAACGCATTCTACCATAGAGTCTTCGATTTCGAAAGCGTTTTAGTGTAGAGTGGTTGATTTCGAAAACATTCTACCTTAGATTCTTCGATTTCGAAAACGTTTTAGCGTAGATTCTTTAATTTCGAAAACATTCTGCCTTAGAGTCTTCGATTTCGAAAACGTTTTAGCGTAGATTTTTTTTATTTCGAAAACATTTTACCATAGAGTCTTCGATTTCGAAAACGACTTAGTGTAGTGTCTCTGACTTCGAAAACTTTTTATCGTAGAGTCGTTGGATTCGAAAAAATTTTTTAGCGTAGTCTTTGATTTCGAAAACTTTCCGACGGACAGATAGGAACAGATAGGAGCATACGCTCTCTGTCCTAATTTGCCCACGATAGGAAAAGACACAATGCCGATACCTTTCAGATTAGCATCACACAATTAAGCTAGAAAAAAATGATATACGAGTGATATGACTTTTTTTCCTCCTGTCGATTTGTACTGAACCTTTAAATAAAGGACCCAATTTCTTTTTAATATTTTGGTGATATGTGCTAAGATATGCGTAGTCAAATGAAAACCCAATTATATTATTAATACATAATATAAACTGTGTGTACTAGGCTTTAGTGTGATTATTGCTTTCAATACTTTTGCGTTCTATTGCTTGATCTGCTTTGTAAATTTAATCTAAGTCGTGCAGAAAGTTCCTAACAAGTGCTTTTATTTCTATGACTAAAATTCATCTATATACTTCTATGTATTTACATTTCAGTCTGATTTGACGCTACTTCGTTAGCTCTTTAGCCTTTTCTGTTTAGTTTTTTCTTTTCTGTTTTGTTGGAGTTTATGCATTTTAGATTCTAGAGAGTTGGCGCTTTTTCTGTTTAGTGAGCTACGAGTGGCTTCTAATTCCAACTTTTTTTGAGTGACTTTTTTTTTCTTGTATCAGCTTTCCTTTCTTTACGTTATGCGTCCATTGCATTACAAAATAAATGTAATGTAATTCATCACTAAATTCTTTCATTTAGGGTTTCAGCCACTACGTAATATTTAAAAAAAATCACATTACATTTGAAGTTACTCAACGCTGCGTGTTAACTTCTTCTTATTTCAACATTACCTGGCTTAGGAACAAGTATTCATCCCCCGGTAATCAGTGCAAAAAAAAAAAGAATTAATCAATAACCAATAACATTCCCCCAAAAGAGGCCAGTCTCTCAGCTTCAGTATTAAGACCCTCTTTATTATTTTTTTTTCTCCCCCACACTTTTTGATAACTATTCAATCATTTAAATTATTCCTTCTTTCACTTCAGGCTGGGTCTGGATAGGCGCATTAGGTTGCCTTTGCCGTCGGCCTCCCTATTTGAAAAGAAATTAATATTTTCCAAACAGACTTGACAAAATCTTCTGTGAGGTCTAAAATTTGTCTGTTTAAGAGGACTGGGATGTTCTGTATCTTGCACTGAAGCTTTTATTAGCTCTGTTTATCTACTTATGGTTTTCCTGCTTTTATATGAGTATTTGCTTTGTTTTCTGTTCAGTTAATTATTTATACCTGTGATAGATTTCATTTTTTTTTTACTTGAGACTGTTATTTACACCTATTCCATTGGGAGTTTTTATTATTTTATTCTGTATTTGTTTATCTATTATAGCCATGACATTTTCTTTTAATTATACTTTTTTTTATTTTTTCTGCTTTTCTGTGGTATAATAATCATTATTGAAGTTTGAGTCATAAAACTAATACTGTTCTGTGTACTTTATCGTATTTATGTTCTTTTTTAAATTAATTTCTTACATAGCAATCAGTTTCTTTATTTACCCATTTCGTAAGTTCTTAAGAACAGATGCTCAGGCAACTGAGAATTATTCGAATTAAATTATCGTTTATCCACACACTTCTAGCGCAATTGCTTCTTTTACGTATATGATCTTCTAAATATCCCAAAAATGGAGCCTGAATATTGAATATGAACCGCAGCTTTTTCCTGATTTTTTTATGCGCTATTTAAGCTGACAATTTTTTTTTTTCTCAATCAGATTTCCAAGTTCTGGCATCCGGCTATTTAAGCTGACATTTTTTTTTCTTAAGTAGATTTCCAAGTCCTGCCATCCCGACCCTTTGCAAAAAAACGAAAGAAAAATATCTCCAAAGAGATACAACGACTCAACTTTGAATCGAACTTCCCCAAAATTCAAAATAATAATAATAAGTTACAGCTGTAGTTACTTGCACTTCATGCCATCGTGTCGTACTGGACTTTCTTGATCTTGAAGTACCTGAAGATGCCGTAAACGATCACGGTGAGCAAGGTAGAACCTGCCAGTGTGGCACCGACTGTCACTGGCACCATCTCGTCGCGGTGGACACGGTGAATGCAGTGCTTAGCTGTGGGAGATTATTATAATTCCTATATAATTATCTCTATATTATATATATATATATATATATATATATATATATATATATATATATATATATATGTGTGTGTGTGTGTGTGTGTGTGTGTGTGTGTGTGTGTGTGTGTGTGTGTAGTATATATAGATATAGTATGTAAACATTTATTAATGATTTTTTTCATGCTATGTAGTAAGATATTTACCTTTCATGTTTCCATTCATCTCTCTCTCTCTCTCTCTAGCTTGTAGGTTAAGCCTAAAACAATCCTAGGCCTAAGGCTCAGAGAGAGGTTGCTTATTTCCTTCAAGTTGAGGGTGAGTGGAAGTTCTAGTCAAGTCTTGGATTGGTTAAAGTGACCTTATGTCATTTTCAAAAGGTGGCATTTCCTTAAGGATCAATATTTACTAGATATGGCGGTTGTCTTGTATCAAAGCTAAGGAATGTAGGGTTAATCTACAAGCTTTTACCTCCAAAGCTAAGGAATTTAGGCTTAATCTACAAGCTTCTTATACACACAAAGCTAAGAAATCTAGACTTAACCAACAAGCAACCTATAAGTTTATTTTACCTACGAAGCTAAGGTATTGGTTCATTACTGAGAACTTTTAACCTACAGGGTTTTCTACCTACAAAGCTAAGGAGTTTATGCTTAATCTACATGCTTCTTCTACCTACAAAGCTGAGGAATTTAGTTATACCTACAAGCTTCTTATGCTTACAAAGCTAAGGAATCTAGACTTAACTACAAGCAATCTAAAAGTTTCTCATACATATGAAACTAAGGAATTGGTTCATTACTAAGAACTTTTAACCTACAAGCTTCTACCTGCAAAGCTAAGGAATTTATGCTTAACTTACAAGGTTCTTCTGCCTGCAAAGCTAAGGAATTTAGGCTTATCCCAGAAGCTTCTTCTACCTACAAAGCTAAGGAATTTAGGCTTAACTTACAAGCTTCTTCTGCCTACAAAAGCTAAGGAATTCAGGCTTAACCCACAGGCCTCTTTTACCTACAAAGCTAGGGAAACTTTTAACCTACAACTTCTTCTACTGACAAAGCTAAGGAATTTAGGCTTAGCCCACAAGCCTCTTTTACCTACAAAACTATGGAATTTAGGCTTAACCTAAAGGCTTCTTCTACCTACAAAGCGGAGGAATTTAGGCTTAACCTACAGGCTTCTACCTACAAAGCAAGGAATTTAGGCTTAACCTACAGGCTTCTTCTATCTACAAAGTTAAGGAATTTAGGCTCAACCCACAAGGTTCTTCTACCTACAAAGTTAAAGAATTGTTTCACTTCTTAATTAACTTACGTCTCCTGAAGAAAGCTTCGTCGCAGAAAGCCTGCACTCGGACCTCGTCAAAGTGCAGTGTTGCCGTGTTGTTGTTGATGTCCAAGAGGCTGATGTCGTGGAGAAGTAGACACCGGAAGGAGTATTCGTTGTTTGTCTGCCAGAACTTGCGGCCATCTTTGCTTGCCACCGTGATGGTTGAAGAGCCTAGAGACCGTACGTTGGAGTGGGTGTAAGATGAATGGAATAGGGTTATTAGTGCTGGTGGAGAGGAGGGAATGCTTTCAAAGTTGGGGGAAAGGACAAGAAAGAATGAGGGATGATATAGAGGCCAAGGTGTAAGGCTTGAAAGAAGGAAAATCAAGGAGTATGAGAAAATGTGAGCATTTGTAACAAGAAAGAGAGACTGAATAAGCTATGAAGAAGTTGCTGTGATGTAACCCAAACCTAGAGTAATGTCCAAACATATAGATTCTCCATGTCTGGAAGTTTGGGAGTTGCTGTCAGAGTGAACTATTGATTCGTTACTTGTTCACTAGCATTTTTTTAGAGGCTAACCTTCTGTAGTACAGACTGTAATCAGCATCAATATGCGTTATATCATACTTGACCCATCCTGTTATGAAGTTAACAGATTCAGTCATACTAACGTTGAGTTGAAATAACGTATTATTCATCTGGATTCTAGAAGATAGTTTACTCCCTAACATTACAGTCCTGATAAAAACGGTATTACTATAGACAATCTGACTCACCAGCGCTGTCAGGAAACATGGAGGCAGACAGGTCGTAAGTCAGACTGAACCGCGACACAAACCAGGAATCAGTGAGGTCGTCTAGGCCGAAACGGAGCGTCAGGATGATGGAGGACCATTTGACGCTCACTTCTGAGACCTGTCCCACCCTGTCGCAGCTCCCGTAGACTTCTGAATCATCTTCTGGGGAGACCACTTTTTTCTGGCAATGGAGCGCTCTGTTACCATTATACTTTTATGGGTTTTGTTGTTATTAAGGTTCTTTATGCCTCTGTATTTAAATCGTTGTTGCTGCCTGGTTGTACTGCTCTAGTATATTACCTATACAGGGTGTGCATAAAGTCCCAGTACCATTACAAGTATTTATTACTCAGAATGATACTGGGACTTTATGGACACCCTGTAGTCAGTTATTTATTTTATTGACAAAATATACAACTATTAGTACAAATTTGTCCACAAAGAGACAATACATTATATACAAAGTAGACAGTGATCTCTTTTGTTCTTGCAAGTACTACATGAACTACAAAGAAAAATACAACATCAAGTACAAATAACATAAGCCTATAAGATTACAAAAAACGAAAAAGGAACTTACTATTGAGAAAAACAATATACAAAGGCTTTTTATATAAATTTGAGTGACGGTGATGAGTAAATCTACAGCTCACAATATAGTTAAGTTCTCAACACTACCTCCCCATTGCACAGCTAAAGTTATAGGCAGTTCTAAATTAGATTTCTTTAATGTGATTCTAATAAAGATAGATATATGAACAGACTCCATCTTTAAAATCCCTTGGTCTATCCAGGCAACCAACATGCTGTTCGAAAAACTAAATCCTGAACATTATCCAGATACATGTCACATCATGACTTGAATGATAGAATCGCTTTTAAATTTACTGTTGCGTCATTCACAACGAAAACAATTTCCAGTTATCTATTTTATAGAGAGACAACACTTCAGAACATCACTCACTTGGTAAGTTCCTTTGGTGTCAGGGTAGTAGATTGTGGCCTGACATTTGAAGTACGCCATTACACACGCGGTGCCCTCATCATCGTCAACGATGTAGGTCCCGTCATCTCGAGTGCGGCCATTACCACTTGCTAGGGAAACAAATATCGCCTTTATATCTTTTCTCCGTGATTCTTCACGGCACAAGTGAAGGAGGAACACAAGTCAAAGGCGCTCGTATTTTGTACCAGCTGTAATGGTACCATATTACCAAGGAACTTTCCACATTTATGAGTATAAATGCACGAATAAAATTTTAAATTGCAAATGAAAGTTCAAATTCTGACTACAATTCACTCATATCTCATTTTTCTCTGGTCATATAAACTGGGATAAATTAAGATATAACCTCACAAAGAATCTTTTGAACTAATAAACGTAATGTCTGTTGCTAAGTGACTCAATTATTGCTCATTCATGGAGTCTTTCTTTTCATACTGGGTATTATAGATAGAAAGCAATGTGGCTGTAGTGGCAGCATACTAAAAAAAAAAAAACTAAAATAGCAGTTGAACAGAAATTGTTTATATTGAAATTCACTTTTCAAATAAATGTGGTTCAGAGAAAGATTTAAGGAGGTATCGTGTGGGAAATTTGGCAACTCCTCCGAGTCTATGGACTCTAAATATTCGAATTAGGAATATTTACAGTCCACAGACTCGGAGGAGTTGCCAAATTTCACCCAAGATACCTCCTTAAATCTTTCTCTAAACCACATTTATTTGAAAAGGGAATTTCAATATAAACAATTTCTGTTCAACTGCTATTTTAGAGGTTTTTTTCAGTATGCTGCCACTACAGCCACATTGCTTTCTATCTATAATATCCAGTATGAGAAGAAAGACTCCATGAGTGAGCAATAATTGAGTCACTTAGCAACAGACATTACGTTTAATAGTGCAAAAGATTCTTTGTGAGGTTATATCTTAATTTATCCCAGTTTATATGAGCAGAGAAAAATGAGATATGAGTGAATTGTAGTCAGAATTTGAACTTTCATTTGCAATTTAAATTTTTATTCGTGCATTTATACTCATAAATGTGGAAAGTTACTCGGTAAAAGACAGCGTAAGCCCAGTTGAGATGGTCATTAAAGGAGCATTCATGAAACATGCCAAGCCTCCCAAAGTTAGCTGAGGAGATGTAGCTACGTTGACTGATATCATTACCAACTTCAGCAATTTTCAGAGATGGGCAAGGAACATGTTTGAACTAATGGATTTCAAATATTCAGTAATCAGCATGAGCTAAAGACCACAGGAAAGCAGACATACAGAAAAGGCAGAGGCTGGTGACTAGTACAGTGATGGCCATCACAGGGTTTCTAACCCCATATTTTTGTGATGTATAAGCAAACTATTACTGCTTTGCACTACACGAATCAATCCTTAAAGTGAAAACAACAATTTTCTCGTAGAAACACAAGTGAAGACAACAACAACGATAATCTTCTTTATAAAAGATCAGTATAAAGAAATTTAAGGCAACCCACAAAAAAGTGAAGACGAAGACTGCAGAACTGTGATATAAGGGCAGCAAAGCAGCGTTGCCATAATACCACTTGTCCAATCACAGTCCAGCAATAGCATTGATGTTAAAGAACTGATAAAACTCCCTTGGAACCTTGTAACATTTCCTTTCCCTGGCAGATAGATGTGTAACCCAGTCAGGTAGACCTTGGATATTTCATTGCCCAAACAAGGATGTTCATGATGTTCCCCCCACCCCCACAACCCCCGCCCCCTTGTGAATAAGAGTACGCTTCTTAAGAAAAATGTAAAAGCCTATTTCCACTTGATTTTGACTCCCTATGACATGGTTCCACAAAATATAAGTTCTTTGCCTGTCACTTAATTGTACCATGGCAGGTGAAGTCACAGGAATGGAGAAATATGTAATGCCAAACGATTCAAACAGGAAGAATTTTATTGGCAAGGGAAATCCTACTTTACATTAAGAATAAAGTTGTTTTCACAGTGGTAAGTGATGGAAGTTCAAATTCTATGAAAGAAGATGCAAGAGAGGAATATTGTCAAGAGAGAAATGGCACAGAAATTAGCCTCTTCTGTGACTGCGCATAAGAACACAGCTAAGGAAATTAATGTGAGGTGATTCAAGCCATAATGAGATACAGATGTGACAGCGGTGAGGAAAATCGTGATCATCCGTACTTTAAGCAAGACAGAAGGGTGGAAGTAACATGAGACTGTTGTGAAGCTGTGCTCCGGACTTCTGAGTTTAGAATGTCACCTATAGAATGTCACCTATTTGGAAATTTTGGATTCTCTTCCCTTCTGTTTACATATATATATATATATATATATATATATATATATATATATATATATATATATATATATATATGTATATATATATATATATATATATATATATATTATATATATATGTATATATATACATATACATATATAGAGATGGTTATTGATCATTAGTGTGAAACCAAACTATCTGAAAACTATCATTAATATAATTAAGATCAGAAAATAATGTTTTAAACCTTTAGCCAATGACAAGCAATTTACCTAGCTAAAAATATATGGATTTTCCTGTAATGAACAAGCCATGTGACACACGTGTAATAAGAGTGGCCTCTGTTATAGTGCTGATGAAGACATCTCGAGTATAATCAACTTTCATAATGAACTGATGAAATGAAAATGTGTATTTATATAGATACGAAACCATAAAAAATGCACGATAAACATCTTTTAAAACAAGAAAGTACTTACTGTCTTCATTAAGACAACTCTAAATACACTTACAGGGTAATCACGAAAATGCAAGTTTATAGCTTAGCAAGAGATGTTGTGAAGCTAAGATGGACTCTGCAGTTCATGCAAGAGTTACTCCAGTTTCTTAATGAATAATGCAAAAAGTACAAGTTTCTAGAGGAAACAGTGGATATGTACAGACAACTGACATAAACTGGTCCTTTAAATGAAGACAGATCAATAGGTAGTTTCATTTGGATACTGTTTACTTCATGAAATAACAATATAACAATACTACAAACTTTGATCAGAAGTCCCCTTATACACTATTATGCATCAGAAATGTTTTAGTTGGGTAATTGCTTGGAAACCTAGATTTGAATCAGACTGCTGCTTTCCAGTTTTACTCATGGACCATGTTTTGTTTCAAAAAACAATATCAAAGCACACTTACTTTGCAAAGCAGCCGCAACTGGCATCCCGACTCCAAACTCGTCCTCTACGTCACCATCGTCAGTTAGATTGGCGCCGCCCCCTGGCTTCGCTTTCTTCACTTTCTTCCACAAGATGGTGGAAGTGGGCAAGACGGTGACTTCGAAGGTATCATTGTCTTGGTAGTAATCGGTGTGAATTTTGTCATTGTGGTATTGTTTTGCTGTTTTGTCGTGAGTATTTGTTTCGAAGTTGATTTTATCACTGAGGTGGGTCTGGCTGGTATAGAGTTTGATTTGAGGGAAGTCTGTTATGGAAGAGAGGGACAGACTCAGCTCTGCTACCGGAGACGCCTCTCCTGAGGTTGTGGCGACGGCAGCATTGGTTGTTATCACGCCTGTTGGGGAAAGTGGGGTTTCAGAAGATTTACAAAGTGAACGAGATACAGAGCTGCTGTGACATTTAGGGTGCCCCCACGCTATAGTAAAACCCGTCTTAATATTGTTTATCTACAGGATCAATCCGCCCACCACCCCAAACCTGTTATCAATACTCCCGAGGAGCAATCCGTCCATTAAGGGTTAAACACACGCCGCACACAGGTTGAATACAAGTCAATAATTCACTGACCGTGCTGACCAGAGCTTCATACGATCATCCAGTATTTGCCAAAGGTTCGTTCACTGCTTGGTCGTTGACTTGTTTCTAACTTGTTTTGTGATATGTATGTGATAAGTTGTTGATGTGTGTTTATGACATGTTTTACTGTAGTATTGATGCACCCTCAGGCATATGTGTAAATGATTTAATGAAATGTGATATATATTGCAAGGGGATATTCGGTTTTTTTCACGCACATTCAACAGCAAAAGCCAACCAGATCGTATTCGCGACAAAATGGGACCTTAACCCTACATTGCATTTATTTGCATCTAAAAAATTAAGCTTCTCAATATTGGAGATTTAGCTTCCGGGCATAATGTATATAACCCAAGAACGAAATAGTATATACATATCACGTTAATGCAGCTATAACGTCTGCAAAACGTCAAACGTACGTTATTCATTAGACATTTGAAAATGCAATATACACAAAAGCCTTTGGATCAAGTATGCAGTATGTCTGGGATGATTCACTTCAGTTTCGTAACGTAATAAAAAAAGTAAATAAATATGTGTCATAGCTCAGCAAAAATGCTATGAAACCGTGCTTCAAACTTCCCATTAATTATTTAACCATGTACCTAAGTTATTTGCGGTTTATTAAGACACTGAAGTGCAACTAATATTTGCTACTGCTTCTTGTACATTTGTGAATGTCGTTTTCAACGACTTTCAAACTCTTACTCCTGGAGAAAGCCTATTCTCCCAGATATGCTGATCTTAGGCTCTTCTTGTTGCTCAAATTCCACGACTCTGCACCCCCTGATCACCAGCGTACACATACCTTGAATGCTTAATCGATGACAAAATATCCGTATACAGAAAATTTCCATAGTTTTATACCTACATAAAGTGCTCATCAGTAATAGGGTAAATAACCGAGCGGCGACATAGCGGCCACCGATACCGGAATGTGGCCACCTTCCCGAAAAAGTATTTGAGCATCAAATTACGAAATAATGGTATAAGTCAAGCGCTTTTCGGGAAGTGGCCGCATTCCGAGAGAGGTGACCGCTATGTCGCCGCTCGGTCATTTATCCTAAGTCAGACCCACCCCAGACGAACTACACCAGTCACCTCTATCTTTCCCGTACCCTTGCACTTCCTGGATATTAAGGTCCTTCAGTCTATCCAGTCTTTTCTTAAATCTTACGTGTGGCATAAATGAGTCTTGAAAAAAATGCTTGTGAGAGAATCAGTACAAAGGCAATATGGAGGGTGTTAAAGATGCTTGGTATAATGGGCCATTTGTTAAGAAATACTAAAAGTTTTCTATGACTGAAGTAAAATGTATACTAGCATTTGAAGACGGAGGGGTGAATGGTTTCGACCAACACTGGCTTTTTAGTACCATGATGAATGGAGTCATACCAAATGGTGTTTTACTAGCATTTGCAGACGGAAAATTGAATGGTTTCGACCAACACTGGCTTTTTAGTACCATGATGAATGAAGCCATACCAGAGGTTAAGAGAAAGCTCAAGGAAAGAAGCGCAAATTAGCTGAAGTTTGAAAATGATACAGTACTGATTGAGGATGGTGAGAAGTAACTGCAGGAACCAATCAAGGAACAATTTATAAGTGCTATCAATAAGAGAAAGGTGATAGAAAATGTAAGAAACAGCCAGGTTTATGAGGGTAAATTGAAACCAGGGAAATAAACCAGTGAATCTTGGTGTATGTGGCGGAACCGAAGAAGGTATATAAGTGGTTCATTCGTATAGTTACTTAAGAGTAAATACAATCGTTGATGGAAGGACGAGCTAAGAGGTGAGTCATAAAATGAGTAAAGTGAGGAAGGCAGCAGAGTGTACACAAAAGACAGGGAAGAGAAGTGGAGAGTACCTATGGAATCAAAGCCATAATGCATGAAGGGATTGTTGTACTATCTCCCCTATATGGAAGTGAGGTGTGGGTGTTGAATGCAAAAGAAAGAAAAGTGGTTGAAGCCGTTTTGAGTTGTGTGTGCAACATATGTGGCACAAGAAGAACTGAACGTGGGATAGCTCGGGTGATGCATAGAAATGGCAAAAAGGTTAGCTTGAGTTAAAGGATGAATTGCAGTTTCGTGATATGGTCTAGTCATGTGGAAGGAATGGAGGACGATGGGTTGGCGAATAATCTAAAATTCAGAAGCGTTAAAATGGAGGATGGGGAGGAAATCCTAGAAAGAGGAAGAGGTGTTGGAATCAAAGACTCATAATAGCCAAGAAGCATGAGAATGTTTGCATGACAAAATAAATGGCACATTTAGTATGGAGGTTTCGACATTTTTCTGGTGAGCACTACTGTAAGTGTATAAAACAGCTAATGTGGAAGTATTTTGTAAATAGGTTTCATGAAAGATTTAGCAACTAAAGTTTAAATGTTTATAGGAAAAATACACACATACATACGTACATATACACACGAGCAATATATATATGTATATATATATATATATATATATATATATATATATATATATATCTAATGTATGTATATGCAGAAGCTAGGTACTGTCGTACCTCTAAGTAAATGGGGATACAATCCACAATGATGTAAAATCCTTCTGTAGTTTTATTAAATATATATTTCTGTATAGGAACTTAAAGCTTTCGACCATCAGCTGTGGGTTTTACATCATTATGGATTGTATCCCCATATATATATATATATATATATATAATATATATATATCCATATATATATATATATATATAATATATATAAACAAGAATATCACACTAAGCGTGAAAGACCCCAGTACAAACAATAAATGAACATAAGCTACTTTGGGACAAGGTCAATACTGTTTAAATTTATGAATTTCTGAAAAAAAGAAGTATTAAAAATGCCCTTGTGCAATTTTTTCAACCGAACATAAGTAAACCACATTTATATGAATTTTATTGACAAATGGATGTATTAGATCATTTTGCATGGAACGTAACATCTCCTCATCTTAAGATCTCTAGGGAATTTTGGCCTAACTTTCACATTGAAACCAGGTCAAACAAGTTCGCCTGCATTTTCTTAATCGTTTCCTGGCCCCCTGTAGGGTGCCCCCACGATACCCCCATACCCCCATCGCTAGACTTTGAAAAACATCGATTACGGGTAATCGATTTAGGCATTATTTTCCAAGGTTCCGTGTCCAAAATTAGTGTCAGTTTTCAAACTGGTACTAAAAGTGTTGAGAGACCAACTTTACTCAAATATTCTGTAATCGATGACTGGGGTAGTGGCCTCGCCTCCTCAGTCAGTATTGATAATGGTGCCAACTAATACCCAATATATATATATAATATATATATCATATATATATATAGGGTGTCCATAAAGTCCCAGTACCATTCTGGGCAATAAATACTTATAATGGTACTGGGACTTTATGGACACCCTATATATATATATATATATATATATATATATATATATATATATATATATATATATATATATATATATATATATATATATATATATATAGTCTACAGTCTTAAAGATGAATTTCCATATACCGAGACGTTCATCCCTGTACCCCTTATAAGTAAGTATGAAGACTTCTTGATTAAGAAATGCTTTTTGAAGGATTGATTAAAAAAGAAAATAGCCACTACATGCAACCAGCAAAACCCAATCACATTTCAAGGCAGACAGATGTAACGATCTGAAAACTCACATTAAATTACGTTTATGGAAAAACATAGAAAGCGAATGTAGCCAGCGCTCCCCAGTGACTGCACGCCCAAGTTCTCGAAATATTTCTCGTGCCATTTCATTAAATAAATTAATAGCTCCGTGTAGTTATTCGGTGACGTAATTAAGTGCTTTTCTTGCCCTTGACAGAATGACCTGGTTCACTTGGTGGGGGAAATCATTGATTTTCCCTCCGGAATATATCTTGCTGGAATTATTGACATGCTGTGCCCTGCAGCGTTAGTGGCCCTGATGGTGAAGGCTGAGTGGAATGCGATTCGTTGGTAGATTCATTATTTTTCTCTAACGTGTTTTATTATCATTAGGAGTAATCGTTAAGGATACTATATACATACTGCACATTCAAGCTTCAGGGCATAACTGAGTGAATTGTTTATTCCACTCTTGGTTTGAATAATGGCCATTGATTCTAACAAGTTACAAGTTATCATAAGTGATTTTTTTACTTATATCATGAGGGAATTGTGATAAAGTTAAATTTAGCTAAGATCAGAGCTTCATCTCTTGTTTACTCATTCGCTTTTTTGTCCTTTAACTTCGTTTAGTTGTGATTTAAGCACAAACTGTTTAATTATTTTCGAAAAAAAATTAAAATGCAGACAAAATGTTAAGTTCGTAATATCATGTTTTTTTAGAGATTTTTTTTCACTAGTTTCGTGGGCACATAAAACACTTGGAATTCGTATTCACAAATTAAGACAAAAATGAAATAAATGAATAAATAAGATAAACAATTCAGCATTCATGAAGATGCTGCTGTGAAATAAGCTTCATAAAACTAGCCAAAATCATCCCTGATACAGAAACAGTGAGACTAAATCCTAGATAATGTTTCTTTATTAATGTCAGGGATTGGTTAGTTACGAGATGCCTTGCGAGTACATTTGCTTTAATTTCCAGCCAAAAACAGTTATTTTTTCAAGTCTGATGAGACTTTTGGTCACGTCTTCTGTGATTTGTGTCACGCTAGAAAATAGCCGGTGAGTAAACCAATTGTAGGCGTACGTATCCTTCTCAAAATTAGGCTTTCGTAGCAAACTGAGGCCCTCTTTTCCATAGGAAGCGTCCGTCACTGGAAATTAGGCCGATACACCATATGAGAGACCTTTCATACAGTAATAAATGACCATTTGACACATTCGAGGGGAAAAAACTTTCAACCAAGCAGTCCCAAACAAAAACAAACAACAAAAATGCATTATTGCCTTCCTTCAAGGCTCATCACTCAGTTTTACGCAGCCAAAACTTGCGGGCGAAACCCTCCCACTTTAGAGTGGATATCTGTCGCGCCAATCCTGACGAGTTACGTTGTTGAAAAGACACTCGGAACACCACGTAACACGAGAACAGAAAAACGACTTACCGAAGGAGAGGAACGCCTGCAACCACGCCGCCATCTTTCTTTTCAGCTGGCCTCCAGGGAGAGGTGGTGAGATGAGGATGGAGGGAAGAGAGGTACTAAGGGGTGGGGAGTGGGGGAGGAAAGAGAGAAAGAGAGGAAAGAGAGAGAGCGCGCTAGAGAAAGAGAGAGAGAGCTCTCCGCACGCGCACACGTGCTATCTATCTTGACATTGATTTTACAACGCTGCCTGTTTCCGTAGTGCATATACGACTTGTCCCAGACTATATAGTCTTGTGAGGGTGGAGAGAAAAAAATGTAGTTGAAAAGACTTGATTGGTATTGATTCGCACGTTCCTTTCTCTTCTTGCAAACTTTTCCTCTTTTTTTCCCTCCCCAATTTTTTTCCCTCCCAGTTGCCGGGTTGTTGAGAGGTTGCAACTTGAAGAAAATGGGCTCTTAATTTTGGGAGGGTGAGGTCCTATTGGGGTCTCGTGTTCTTTCCTGAAGATACAGTGCTATTTTTGGGGGAATTTTATTTTTCGCTTATTTAACAACTTATTTCGTATATTCTTGGGGAATACTTATAAGTATTGATAGGCAATATTAATGGTATTATATATATATATATATATATATATATATATATAATACCATAATATTGCCTATCAATACTTATAAGTATTCCCCAAGATAATATATATATATATATATATATCCTATATATATATATATATATATATATATATATATATGTGTGTGTGTGTGTGTGTGTGTGTGTGTGTTGTGTGTCGTGTGTGTGTGTGTGCATAGAAATGGATAGGTTGAAGTAAAAAGGGAAAATTATTTAGAATAGGAGCACAATGATAATAAAGGTGAAAGAGAGAGAGAGAGAGAGAGAGAGAGAGAGAGAGAGAGAGAGAGAGAGAGAGAGAATTATTGTACGACTATATAAAGAAGGTTGTAGCTCGCAGAGATGTCCAGAGTAATAATAATTTTATAACTGACCTTAAATTACAACATAACTTCTTGGATTCCTAATTTTGAAGGTTATCATTTAAATATCTCCGAAAGACTTTTTCGCATTATTAAAGTAAGCCGATTAACTCGTTCTTCCATTACCCCCTAAATTTTCAACCTTCAGTGATATTCATAATTATTCAGAAGAGAACCTTCAATTCTTTTTCAGTATCTAGTTTATTTTTGCTTGGACATCATTTTGCTCATCCAACCTTTTATATCTCTTTATGTGAACCACTTTTTTCATTATAAAAAACGTGAAAAGGGCAAATATGAAAGGTGCCATAACATAACCATGAAGTACCCCACTAATTGTTGCAATTTCACTTCGCAATCTTCCGTCAAGATAAATTTTCCATCGACTTTGTACGTGGATAATTTCGTTTAGCTTTAAATATGTAAAGGGAATACGATGCTAACACAAGACCACTCTTAATAATATCGGTCTGTGGACACAGACAAATGCCTTCTTATAATCAACAAAGGCTAACAGAGAAGTATCTTCAAATTTCATTCTCTGCTACACACTTTCAATATGTACAATGTCAACTACCCTATACACACCTTGCCAGGTTACCTGTCTTAGGTGGAGTCTATCATTTACCTCATATATAGACCATTCCTAAGTCTACCCCTTTCACTTTAAGTAGTCTTCAATTATTTGGTCTTTTTTCTTCATTCAAAAACTGAATTACATATAGTACGCACTAAATGAACTTTTAGTCAATATTCTCCCCCTTGACCCAAGCACCACTTTTTACCTCTTCTTCCTTTTAGTTCCTCATAGAGAAGCTATCGGTGAACATTTATGATGAAAAAGCTAATTTGTTGAGAGCAGTCTCTTAACTTTGTCTGCCCGACATGCGAGTAAGGTTGCAAGATTAAAACTGCAAGAGCACTCTCTACCCCCTGTCATACATACTCCTTTGTTTTCCTTACCAACATTTGCCCACTTCCCCACAGATTTATTCAGTCTGCCTTTAGCATTCTTATTATTTAATTTCATTTCATAAGTTTGAATTATGTTTATTAGTCTTCGTAGTAGAAAGCCCTTAATTTACTGTAATAAAAGCTATAAAGTGAGAACATAAAACTTCTTGATATGATTAAAATAAGCAAACAAGGGGCAGTTGTTTGGCTTCAGAAATAGGTATATGTAATCTGAAGATAAAAGCTACTGGTAAGAATATTGGGGCACTTGGATATAACTCTTATCATCTTTTAACAGTTAAATTTACTTTTCAGTTCTAATTAGCACTTTGAGATATCAAAATTTGAGAGACAAATCTTTCTTGCATCAGTTTACCCATAAGGTGAACATGAATAATATACCAAACTTTAAAGTAATTTGTCTTTTTTCTAGGTATACAAACCATAGCTTTTCATAAATGGAGTTACCTAGTGCATCAGGATAACTTCACCTATGAAACACAAAGGTTTGTATTCCTTGAATGTTCAGACCACTGTTTTGGTGCCACCTTTCTGTATATTTGGCATACAAAATTAGCAGCGAGTCTATTGTGTGCTTCTCTCCAGCTTGCTGTATTTTCTGTTTACATGATGAGACCAGGTTGCAATAAGCTGACATAATGAAAGATTGGACTACTCGTTTAAAAACAAGCCATTCCAGGGAGCCTTAGGCATTTTGATAAGTGACACATTGGTCTTAATATTCTGCAGTATGTAGTGATAACAGTGCAACTTCCGGTCTTTTTGCTGGTCACCTTAGCTCTATCCAACACCTTTACCCTAATGTAATAAATGAAAGAATGAATGACTCAACAAACTTTATTAAAATATAAACATACAGTGTGAATAAACCAAAGGAGAAATTGTTGACGAATGTCAAAAGTAATCAACATGGAAAAAATGATAATCCATATTTCCATATAAAAATACATGGACTAAAGTGGTTGGGGGAAAGATGGAGAAAAGAAAGACTTCCCATAAATCATAATTTACATAGAATACTGTGGAATCTTTGGTAAAAAAAAATACAGCTTGTAATTTGGAAGAAATTAATCTATTGCAGAGCTTTTGCTTTGAAAGCCTACCAATTAATGCTGTGAAACGTGAATTATAAAAAAAAAAATGCAAGAATAAGCTTTTGACGTGATGTACACATTCTATCTGCACATTCATTTGCACTTTAGAATAAGGTAAAAGGCAACAAAGTTCAGTCACTTTACAGATGCCAATTGTAAATTCATTCCTTGCATTTTAAGACATTATCGTTTTTTAACTACTGAGTGATATTCATTACTAGTTTTGCCCCAACAGAAGTGAATGAAACTTATCACATAATTTGCCTTATTTCAAATACAGTACTTCAGTGAACTACAGCCAATCAATAGCAATTATCAAATAGCTCTTCCAATACAAGTTACAATATTATGCAACTAACAAAACAGCAAAAACAAGGCTAGTTAGGTAAATTCAATGTAAACACTTGAATTGAAAGAAGGGAGAGTGAAAGAGAGAGCAAGAGGAGGGGGGGTAAGAAGGGGAATATTCCATTGCATATTAAAAAACGAGGACTCAATGGCTTTTTTCATTCTGATCTTGAAAAAGCTGCCATTCAAATCCAGATCAAGTTCAGCAACTCGACAATACCTTTACCAAATTCAATAAGGTATGAGATCCACTAGATTGCCTCTGGGTTGAGTCATATGTTCTGGGAAAAACTGTGTCAACTTATCAAATAACAAAGTTCGACTGTTGTGATGCCATCCCAGGTTGTTTCCCTTTAATTTTGAATTTTCTCCTTCCTCACAATGAACTGCTTGTAAACCAGTGGGTTCCTCTGGTGGCTGGAAAAGCGTTGAGGCAAGTGCTTGGAACTCTTGGACTTGTACTGGATCAGAGTGATCTACTGCATTATGCAGTTGCGTTTGCAGGTACTTCAAGGCAGAAACTGAATCGTCACGAGCCAGCTCGCTAAACCTTAAATAAAAAAGATTTCTCAGTAAAATAAATTTTGCATTTTCTTTGAAATGGCAGCACATACCTGACCCACATACCATATCTCAGTCCCCACATGCAGTGACTGTAATTCAACAATACAATAATAACATGGAAATATGCTTTAAGCAACTGTACTAACTTTAATGAACAATGAACAAGTCTTAGAAATATCCCTAAAGAAATTCTGTCAGGCCAGGGAAAATGGCTGTGACCAACAACTGACCTACCAAAAGAAACAAAATCTTTAAAACAGATGAATGTTGAAACTGTACGTATATATACCTATGCTTTCGGATAAGCAGAATGCAGGTGTGTAAAAGCTGCTCTGCTGTAGGCCTACAAAGTCGTAATGACCAGAAGTCATCTAACCGCATCTTAGGAAGAGATGCTTTCCCTGGGTTGCCTCCAAACAGGTAATGCACCTGAAATATCAAACAAAACAATAACATATAACCAAAGGCTTCCTAACATGTCTGGAATACCACAATAACAACATCTGTTTCTAACCAAAACCTGAAAAATATTTCAAGAACTGGCAACTAAAAACATATCTTTCAGTGACAGCTTCCTCTTACCATAAAAATATCTTATTAAATCTCCAAGGGTGACAAATATTGTCATCAAAATAAACTCTAATGATCAACAACTACAAAACTTGACAACAATACCTGTGAAAATTACTTCATAATTTGAGACAAATTTTGTGCATACATTTCCTGAATAAATCATAAGATCTTGCATGTTTTGTTCAAATAAATCCAATACAATATAATAAAGATATGTCCAAGGCAATATAACAAAAATACATTTACTTCTTGGATGTAAATATCTGACATTCATGTACAAAATGGGTTTACACAAGCAAGATGAATGAACTCTCACTTGCTCTAAACAGACATTCAGCAACAGGTTTGCCTACCTGAATGAGACATGCCTAAAATAAAGAGGATCTATAACTGTTTGAACAGTTATAATGAACTCCTAAAAGCTCAAGAAATCATCATTACCTTTTTCGTTTCATCATACACTAGTTGGTGAGCAAATCTTGGACAAGGTTCCATGTTCTGCACCCTACTCCAGTAAGAGTCTTCAGCTTGTTCATTACGGAAAATACAAGACCTTTGGAAAGAGATGTGACTTAAATATGTGATATAGTTTTCCCAAAATATATTAACAAACACTTAAGGGTTCATTAATGAGTAAAACATTTTTTCAATGTCATTGGTGGTTTAGTATAATTATCTTTTTATAACTAAATCTTGAAAATTATGCAAAAATTCCATAACCATATGGTTGGTAGTGTTAATGATCTTTTTCATTTATTAGAAAATCTTCATGAACTTTTATATATGAAAAACAAAAAATCTGCATTCTCAAATATTTATTGATAACTATTCAAATTAGTGTATACAGTAATAACAAGTTTGCAAATTCACTACTGCAAACATTTCACAACAGAATAAACATTGCATATTCAAGAAAATTAACATTGTTCCTGGAAATACAACCTTTCTTCTTTTATATGGATAACCTTCTGAGACAGATGGTTCAGCCATTGAAGTTTGGTAACAAGGTAGTTTAATGGTGGCAGAGTACCAACCCACTCACCTGTCAGTAACCCAATCATTTTCTCCTTTGCCAACAGAGACAATTGGTGGAATCGATTACAGGTGGGATATCTAGGAATTTGCAATCTGTTCTTACTAGGACACATACCTTTATTTTTATATATGGAAACACTGCTTAGGTGGGGGGTTTTATCTATGATAAACAAGACTGAAACTGTTCAGAATAAATTTCAACATGAGGTAATACCCTCTGTGCCAAAGGCAAGACACTGAAGGAATGGTCTGTAACCACTTATAAATGCAAATTTCCTAATTAAGGGTATTTAGCAGAGAAAGGCAAACTCCTGTAACCTCCGAATGAGCCTGGCCTCCAATGTGAGAGGCCCAGAGCATGAGTTGGTTAACCTATCAAGAACCATGTTCCAGGAAAAATTCAAAAGAATTCTGTCTCTCTTATAAAAGTACAGGAAATTCTGGTAATTTGGTACAAGTACCATTATCCACAGATATTATAACCTCTGACCACTTCTTTCCCTCTTTGATGAAGGACAGAGAGAACATATCATCAGACCTAAAGTTTTCAGATAGGTGCTTGATTGTGCAGCTTGCCTGCATCCAACAAACCAGCATGAACATGGTTTGGGCTCTGTACAGGTAGAAAGGGCACAAACAGGAGGAAAGAAATGCAGCATCCACGGGGTCTCTCCTACAGATGCCCTCTTATACAAATGAGAAAGGAAGCCATAGATTTGGCATGTGCCTTGTAAATACCTAAAGTTCATCCCCAGACCCTGTGATATATAAAACAGGTAGGTCCTCCCTTTATTAGAAGAGACAAAGAGACCTCATAGATTGCTAAAGACACATGTTAAGAAGGGTGGGTGCCAAATTTTCCTTCTAGTTGTCTCTTACTTACAAAGGATTAGTAAGCACTGTGACCTGACAGCAGTGTTAAGTGAGTAGGAAGTAGAGTTCCAGTTGTTTTACATCCAATCCCGCAATGAAAAAAATGAAGCGCAAACCTTCCTATGAAGAAGGCAGCTGAGCAATGCTAATAAGGAGAGACTAGGGGATGGACAGCCACTACCAAGGGAAGGTCAAACTGACTGAAGTTGAGTCAAAGTAGCTGAGTGGTGTCAGGAGATATATAAAATTCAGTGATAGTGAGATATCGCTCCTTCTACCTAAAATAGTATGGAAGAAACTTATCAAGAAGGCTAGGGTGGAAGGGTCTCCTAACGACAACAGCAAAAAAGGAGACAAGTAATCACTTCCTCAGAATTGGTCCCTGTCAGTACTGACTTTGCATGAGAAGTCAGTACTAACAAGAACCAACAGAAGAACAGCTGCTAAGGAACAGAATATATAGGGGAAATCCTGATGGAAAACACTAAGGAGAAGATTCTCCCCCACCCCTCCCCCCAACAACATTCTTCAGCATTCCAAAGACTGAAAAGGAGAGAGAATTAAGGCAGAGACAGAACCCAAGAACACAAATGAGACTCTTTCCTGACTGATAATGCTTCTCTAATATATGTCCTTGAAGAAGAAAGTATAACCCTTCTAAAACTGATAATATTTCTCTATCAACCCAAGTCTGGGGTTATGAAGTGGCAAGTCTCTAGACTTGAGCAATTTTGTACAGAAAATAAGGTGCCAAAGTGACTGGATTACTGACATGTGAGTGGGTGACACCTTCCCAGTCACTAACATCCCACCACTGAATATCTTGTTACCTAGCTTCAACAACCACACCAACTGCAGGTAAAGTCCGTATAAAAGACAAAGATTTGTATCCTTGTAAGAAAAAATAAAAATTCAAATTAGTCTTCTTGGTGTCTACATCAAATGTAATGCTGCACTCGTGTTATATTCTTACCATTTATTTTGATTTATGTCATAAACCCAAAACGAATTTCGTACATTTTCTGCCCTTTTGTCTTTGTCTTTACTTAAACCCTGGAAATAAAGGAGATAAATGTTATATAAATTCTACAATAAATACTAAAAACATAGAACAGCTACTCATAAAAGGCATATCAATATTAATACTATATATTGTCTAACAAAGGATTTCACATAAAATTTATTTTTACAAACCCATAACTCATATTCTAACATTTGTGGTTTTCGAATATCCCAGATTCTACAGTATTTTGTCTAACAGACAGAGGAGAGATGGTAGCACAGTTGCCTCACTTAGGTAAGGAGGTCCAAGCTGCCAAATGTTCGAGAATGGTAATCATGACTTGCAGGATCAGAGAGCACTTGGGAACTAAGATAAGCAATGAACACTAGTCTTTGGTAACTATGAATAAGGACAAGTTCTCAGGTAGTAAAAGCAAGGCTCTTGTCTATGTATCAGTTTGCAATGTAGGAGGCAGACTGTAGTAACCCCAAAACGAAAGTTATCAGGATGTCATTTATGAATAAGTAAGAGAAGAGAAAATTAGAAAGATCAGAAAAATTATTCCCTTTAGTCCCTCTTCATTCATAAAAATTGGCATGCAACTATTAAGTTTCAAGGAACAACTGATCCTTTATTTGTAAATAACTTCCAATACAGTAAAATTTGACAAAAGTAGTTTTGCACCTCCACAAACTTAAATTAATATAGTAACAAAACCAAAACTCATCATGTCACATTACCACTAACTCCAAGAATGACTTGCTTGAACAGTAAGACTTTGTGTTCCTAAAGTAACATTCCTTGGACCTCCCTATAAAGCGAAAATTACAGGTGTCACTTACTGAATCACTAAGTCCTTCTCAGGTATACGTACATTAATGTAGACTTCTAAAATGTCATCTTTATTACTGTCAATGTATGCGAGACAAGGGATGACAAATAATGCTGGGGTCAGGCGTGCATGACAGGAGTTTGGGCATTTGCCACAAAGTCAGCTGCATAAGACAAACCTATTGAATGTGCGACTGCATAAGGAAAAGTGAACTTGCTGACCTGCACTGAAGACGTAAATGCCAAAAGTAAAATTATTTTCAGTTTGGAGGATTGTTGAGATTTTAAAACTAGGAAAAGGTTCAGTTGGATGGTTTGGACAACCACTCTGAACCTTGATAGCCTGGATAAGCAAGATGGAAGATTTGCTGAAAAACCAATATCAAGGTCACACACTAAGATTTGCAAGGAGCAGCCCTGTACCTGTTTCCTTAATTAATTATATAATTTCTTACTTTACTGAAGAAAAAGAAGTGTGCTATTGTGGAGACAACAGAATTGGGAGCATTAATGACCATTTCAGGGATCTAGTTTCAAAATTAGCTTCACTTGATGAGGTGCAGGCCAATGGTCAAAGCTCTCCAATGTCTGGCAATGGTTTTGACTGTGTTGTCTAGTGAAATTTTGAGACTGAAGGAATCTCCAAACACACAAGTGTCATTAACGAAATAATTTCTTCCTTACGGGGGATTTCCCTTTGCATTGTCCTCCAGTGACCTCAGAAATCGGCTATATGGCTGCTTATAGAATTCATTCCTACTAGTCAACCACGGTCATAAATACAAGACTTACTCAATCCAGTTGATCACTGCTGAGATGGTAACTGAGGGGGGGGGGGTGAAAAAAAAAAAAAAAAAAAAAAAAAAAAAAAAAAAGAAAAAAAAAAAGCCCCCCTGCTTATTACATACCCCTAGTCACAGATAAGATGTGGTCCACTTGCAAAGGATCTATCGAATCTCATGCTAAAACTTCTGCTTTCATTTCTCAAATATCCATGAATATATCCAACTCTATGCTGGCCAGGAGCACATATAAAATAGTTGGCTCAGTCGCTTAACGGCTCTGTGGCTGACGCCCTCCATATCTACTGCTTATCCAGTATGAAGATGCTGCTCACCAAGCCCAGTATCTAGAAGATAGAGGCTTCATCCTTCACGGTCATACGTTTTGGGTTCATTTCATCCTCTTTTTCAAGAAATAGCAAACTTAGTTGAACCTGCCCCTTAGACATGTCAGAATTTTCTGTGTTACTGCCAGGAGAATGTAGTGAGCTTCCTACCAGGGGTTGCAAGCACAACACTAATCCCAACAAGAGTGAACACCTTGTCTTGTTCCTCTTCAAAGACTCCCTGGAGATAATGGAAGAGTAGTTTTCCTCAACACTAACAAGGAAGAGAAAACCTGAGGCAACCTCTTCTCAGACAGTAACTGTGCCCCTCCCAGTAAAAGTGTGGTTGTTGTGAACCTGACTCTTGAGGGAGTCACATCATGCTCTATGAAAGCCAATGGTTGAGTTTCACCATAATGTCCATACTTACAAACCTCCCAGTTAGAAAAGGAATGTTATCAGTCTCAGGCCATGTCCTGGCTGTCAGTAGACGAGTACGTACTACTCAGTCTTGAGCACATGTTATGGGATTTTCAATATGGGTATTGTTGGTACTGTTAATTTTTCAGCCAAATGGTCTCAATCAATATAAAAATACAAAAAACTCCTTGGATCCATTCATCTGGCCAGTCAATGTCATATCGTGTAGATGGAGCACCAGTGCAGCTACTGTTGCTATTGCTGAGAAATTGTGTAATTGCTGCTGCTGTCCTTATGTATGGGCACTGAAAGGCAACAGTAATAGTTGCAATTTGAATCACTGTTTCATCTGCCATCAGTGCCTTGGTTTCTGTCCCAGTCACTCTCCCTAGCACAGGTGCAGCCCTGACTGCAGTAAGCCATGACTGGAAAATGAAGATTTCAGCTGACTTGGGCACCACTACCATGATTTTTGCTCAGTTGCGAACAGCTACAAAAAACAACTAAAAGCAAGGTAAGTGACTGATAGATATCTGAAGCCCCAAGTGGCATATGAGGCATCCTATTATTGCTCTTCTTATGTTTGTTAGACAAAAAGACTCCAATATCTGTGACATCACAAATCACAAATGTGGGCTTTATGAGTGATAGAGTTGTGGTGAAACTATCATTATCTATTTTACCCTTTGAGATTCCTGGGGGTCTGAAATTCCTACCTAATATCTGGCTTGCCACTATGAACTGAGATGTAATTTTCTTTCATTGTCAACTGTACTTCTAATCATATTATACCATTTTTAGTTTTCATTCTATAAGCTGCCTGACTTTACTTTCAAATACATTTAACTGATGAAAGAAACATCTTTACTTTTTGTAAGTTAATACTTTAAAGTAAGTTAAATACAAAACTTTTTTGGAAAAGTAAATTTCCTCTAATGATACATAAATCACTGCTATTCATGTTTTTATTGTAAAAGAAAAATAAGAGACTTTCATGATCTACCACTTAGCATTGATTACAAACATTATTAATTTTTTGTATTTTACTGATGATATCATTAGGAGTGAAATCTGCACAATATAACAGGTATCTCTGAGTATTAACATGACACAGAAATAAAAATCCCAATCTATTTAATACATAACCTCAAAATAGTTCCTTTTAATTATTATATAAAACCCTACAAAGGAGTGTGAGAAATTAGGTTCCTAAAAATGCTTTTTGCAGGTGCAGATGACCTAGTGCTCATAGATGAAACTGAAGAATAGTAGGTGGAAATGTTGGTGACTGGGAAGGAAGCAAAAGGAAAAAAGTGCAATCAGGAATCTGAACATGTGGTTGTTGCAAGGATGTGAGAGTGAACTCTGTACTGTGTCCTAAATGTAAAAAAATTATGGCATAAAAGTCCTTAGGGTTACAAAGCATTTGTGATTTTTTATGGCTGAAATGCATTACATGATTAAGCAGAGAAAAGAGGGAAGTGGAGAACTCAGGTCTTTAAAATGGTAAAGTATTTCTGTTACCTTTGGAAAACAATTGACTTTAAAGAAGGAGTTAAGAGAACATTAAGAAAGAGGGTACATGGCTGAAAAATGGATGAAATGGAGAGACAGCTAGACTTCTGATAAATATCAATGTCCTTTATTAAGATGAGCAAATATTTACAGAGGGTTCATAATAGCTGTACATAAGACTAGCGCCAAGCTGGAAACTGGTAGAATTAATAATAAACTTGTGAGATCTAGGGACTATTGGCATCTATACCAGGTCACGAGGTATGTAGTACCCAGAATGCCCTTGGCGTCCCGTGACCCGACAGTTACTCTTCCAACCCAGTTTAGACTGCAAGAGGGGTGATTAGAAGTGGGCCTTTATTTGTTAAGACCTCAGGTTTGTTAGTTATGAAAAATACAAATTGGTTAAAAATTTGTCATTTGTTCATATACGAAACAAACCTTCGGTCTTAAAATTAGGATAGACTTACTTATTGGTGGGAGGTAAGTCTCCATAACTGACTAGGAGTTTGCCACCTTTTATCCATTTCCGAATAGTAGATGAATTCTAAGACAATGGCCTATTAACCCTTGAACCAAAGATATATGAGAATCCATTGGTTTCCCTCTCTGGGTGTTCCTACGATGCCATGGTTTATTACATTACGGAAGATGGAGAACTTGTTAGGATTCATTCCCAAAATACAGTGGTGTCATTATATTATGAATGAGGAATAAGTGAAGAGATGTGGTATCAAGGTGGGGGCAAAAATCCTGGAATCTCAAAGACTGAGGCAGTTTAGACAAGTGGTGTGAAAGGGTGAGGAACAGTTGGCCAGAAAAGCAACTGATGTGAAAGCAGCAGGAAAAACCTCTAGGTAGGAGCAGGAAATCATAAAGGGGACTGATGGAACATAGACCTAACTGGAGTTCAGGCAGAAAAAGAGCAGGATAGAGCAGGGTCATTTCACTTTATACATAACTCCTTCATGGGAAAAGCTGATGATGACTAATATGTACACCCTAACATGCAAAGGCTAAGGATATATATGCCAAGGGAGGAATATTTGAAAAAACTGACATTTGGTTCCGGAGGTAATTTTAAATATAAATCTTACAATATGCCCTGATGTAGAAGTAATTTAATCAAGAACATTATCAGTTTTACCTATCAAATCACTGAATTATACAGTGCATTACTTATTTCTCTTCAATGGCATAATTTTACACAAGATCAATAATAAAAGTTATCTTTGTTTGGAATTGATTCATCAGTGATCAATTTATTTTAATTTTTAAATGTGAAAGAGCAAAACTCAAATTCCAGTTTTCTCTACAATACTTTGTATTTTTCTGACTCCATTTCACTTTCATGCACACTTTTAAGATGTACTTACAGATAGGACATGAATTTCATTTAACTGAGAATCTATAGTGGCTTTTTGCGTGAAACCTGCTGAAGGAACTGATGCAGAATCTTTTCGAGTTCCATCACTAATATATGTAACGGTGTCTGAGTCTACATTATAGGTGAAAAAGTCAGTTAAATATTCCTTATTCCTTTGTCCTGCCAAAATATACAGCTGACGATTTCCCTGAAAAAATAACATGGTCGAAATGAATATTTATACTACATTTGTAAGATAGGGAAAAACATACATGTAAAATAATGAATTCAAGCACTTTAGCAATTCCAAGTATTATATAGTACAAAACCAGTTTTTCATAAAAAAATGACATTTCCTGGACAAGATAACCTAAGATACTCAACATACTTAAAATCTAAAATGCTTTAGCTTCAAGTAGCATAAATGAAAACATCCACTGTACAAAATGCTTAAACAATTATCTTAATTATCAGTTAGAATCAAATGGTCAAAATCTACATCTCACACTCACAGTATGGAAAAGCATAGAATGTCCAATACGGGACTTAATGTCTTGAGGTCCAATAGGGTTTCCTGCAACATCTTCCCTCAATTTCACCCAAGTATTATTGGCAACATGGTAGGAATACAATCCTGAAAAAATTGCATCACTTGGCGTGTAGCTGGCACTACGGATTTCGTCTACACCCAGGCTGCAATAAATACAATACAGTTTAAATAAAATGATTTTTGTTAAATATGAGACAATAGTTTTAACTATAAACCTTTTTTTGTTTCAGATACAAATATCCAGTAATACTAAGTACAAGGGTGAAGATAATAAAGCCAAGTAGTAGTTGTAATACTGAATAAACAATACAAGTAAATGATATATCCCTAGTAGGAGCAGCACCTGAACTTACTTTGCTCTATCTTCAGCCCAGAATTACATTCCTCATACAATTAGGCTCTTACATTACTGCTTTTCAAGGTTTATGGTATCATGAGGTGTGTATTGCATTTAGATGGTACAACGTATTTACTTTTAATAGACATTGTGCTAATTGTAAATAGGTTTGGACTCGTGTAGGGTTGTGTAGCTATTCCAGGTTGAAGAGACTTTACTGATTATTGCATAATAAGAAACTAATGCTGAGATTTATAACAGGCCTCCATTCACCAGATTAACTGACCACAAAGTTAGAACTGCGGAAGCAACTTGGAAACAACCACTACTGGCTCAGAATTAGTATTGTGTTGTAGGTCATGAAAACAGGGTCATAGTTGGCAAAATGGGGATAAATAGAAGAAATAAAGTTGTTGCTCCCCCTGAGGTGAGATTCTATCACAACCTAATTTAGTGGAATTGCCAATCTTCATACCAGATAAACTGTTGTCTTAAGGTAATGTCCTATATGGCTTTCTTTCTAATTTGTCAGTGATGTAACGACCTCACCTTAAACCACTGTTTTAAGGTAATGTCCTATTTGGCTTTCTTTCTAATTTGTCACTGATGTAATGACCTCACCTTACGACAATGGTTTATCTGGTATGAACGCAAAGATGAATGACATTTCTTATGAAAATTTTATTAGCTAACAAAAAGTTTATGATATTTGTTTACATAGAAAAACCACAGCATAAAAAAAATTCTACTTACCCTCCAACACAACCTTCCCAACGAGAGGGAGTTAAAACACGCCCTCCAAACACGTAAATGATACGGCTCTCTACATCCATGACCATCTGATGGTCAAATATAAGCCTTGGTCCACCCATAGATGCAGTATCTTCAGTAACTAATGTCCATTTGTTATTCTCCATGTCATACATATAAAAATCACTCTATAAAAGAATTAAAAAGATTGTTAACACTTTCCTTTTCTCTCAGAGGTATACTGGAGTAAATTAGTATACATTTTTTCCACATTCTTTGCACAAGTATCAACATTTGTCCGAGAAATTAAACTATGCCTATAACATTAAAGCTAATACTCTCATTCCATTACACTTCAGCACAGCATGTCACTTACTTTAAGATTTTCCGAAACTCGGAGAGCTGAATCTAAGTATCGCCCGAGGGTAAAGATCTGGCGGCGCTCTGGATCCAGGCACATTTTGTGACAGGAACGTGCAGTTGGACCACCCTAAACGAATACATAGTTATGATAGAAATTTTCCATAGCAATCTCTACTCACAGAACGGTGATAGATGATCCTAGAAATTTTGTTTTGCAAAAAGAAAACTCTAACAGACTATCCCCAACTTTCTGTCAGGTTAGTTCTAGACTATAAGTCAAGGAACTGGATACGTATTCATTACCATCTAATATTACATGGTTTTTATACACATGTATAGAATACTGATCTGTCTTACCAAAGTCGGTCATGTATACATATAGCATTTTATGTCAATAAATATCGATTCCATTTTTTCACATTTTAATTTTTGTCACTTAATTTCCATAAGTACCTGTATTTTTCTAACAACTAAAATTCTTGATTTACCTTTCTAATATATTTAATGCAATACAAAAACTTTTATTGGCCACACTGCCTTTTTCCTGATAGTATACTGCAGTATGACTCTGTGACTTCCATTCAAATGTGAACTAAAGGTTCTTATGCTTGAGATTCCTGTAAGCCTATCTTTACAGGAAATAGTGGTGGAAGTATGTACAGTATCTAATAGATTTCAATACTTTATTCAAAAGTACAGTCATGGTCGATAACTAATGTGATATTCCTAAGTCTCCACTGCAACTAGATTGTCCATTACAGGTTGTAACAGTGGACCCACATTTAAGAGAAGCTCTTCTCTTGAGTGACTTAAGTTCCATAAATCCTTAGTAAGATGTGACATCAAATCAGAAAAGGAATTTCCTAGTACCAACCATAAAGAAAGAATTTACACTTCCCATTGTAGTTACTGATTACAGTCTATTAAAAAAAATTAATAACTGACATGGCAGTGAACATCGAATTATAAAAAAAATGATAGTCCAAACGTTTATGGCCTTCTTACATCTTTAAGTTTCAAATATCCTATTGAAAACCTAGAATAATATATATGTTTCTTCCTTTTTATCCTACCTGTGAGAGGCCCATCCAAGTTGGAGTTATCACAATATGGTCACCATGCAGCTTGTACATGCAGTCAGCCCAAACAAATACAACCATCTCTAAACTCCTCCCCTTCTTACTACAAGCCCAAACATTCATAGTGTTTAAGATATTAATCAATTTGGAAGTCTTTAAACACATTTTTTGTAACATGAAGCACTTTTTTCATGCAGCATGTTAATCACATGCTGCCTTAATTCTCTAAACTGAGCAGCTCACAGTTCATATCAACACAAGAGGGCTTATAAAAATGTGAATGAACTACATGAAAGTAGTAAAATGCTGCCATTTTTAGAGATAAAGCTTTCACCATCAACTCCCTGTAAGATGATACTAATGTAGATGTGCTAAGAGTTCCCTGCAGAGTCCCATTAGCCATATCTGCAATCCTTTCTACCTTTTATCTGTTATTGGTTCCTCATGACCATTTCTTATCTAACTATTTAACTTCTAAGTTTAATTTGCTCCAAAATTTACTTCTCATATTTGGACAATTGTTAAGAGATGTGACAAGAGGTATCATTAAATTAATGTATAATAACACTAATTATGATTAAGCTACTTGTTCCAAATATTATAAAGGATGAAATACTATAAAGGATAAAATTAATCAATATTCTTTATATTAAATAAAGTAACAATGAAACCGTGAACAATTTCAGGACACCCAACCTCCTGACCATGAGTAATCTTCTAGATATGCAATGGTCCACTCTTGAGAGGGGATGTGATAGGACCAGAGGTCACTCAGATCTTGCATTCCGTCCCATCCACCAAAGAGGTAGATTGTCTAGATGAGGAAAAAGTAACAATGAGTTTAATTTCAGGCATAACTTAGATAATTCTTGCCATAAATGTCAAAAAATATATTGTAAAAGGTGTTAAAACATTTTTTTTACTTATAATAATGAAAAGTTTTGCTATGCATAAAGTATGTCAATATGCTAAGAAAAAATCAGATTACTTACGCTATAGTCATTTAATTTGAAAATGTTTTTTTAAATAAAGGGATGTATGAAATATATGACACAC
>NC_061107.1:13642450-13693441 GCF_015104395.2 Macrobrachium nipponense | reverse complement strand
TATGACACACTTATTCTTTGAAAAAAAAAAACATTCATGAATGCACAATTTTTTTTCTATTAAACCATTGACATGTTCTTGTTGAACGACAATGATGTAGCGACTGCAGTACTTCGTGCGCTTTTACCCTTAAGGTCTTATAGCCTCACTATCCAAGCTCATGTGGGCTTCCGTTATGATGTTCTAACAAAAAATGCTAAGGCATTCTTTGACATAGCTCTTCTAGGGTCTTTAAATGCACACCATAAACTCTGATTGCAACCCTGCAACTGCTTCTCTTCTGCAGGTAAAATATATGACAATTTTGCGAAAATTGCATTTTTCCTAACTACAAACCTGAGGTCCTTTAACAATAGGAAGTAGCTAAGCGGCAGCTGGAACGGTCGTAAGCTTCGAACAAGGGGAGAAACAGTTAGTTAACTGCTTGTCCGACAGTCGCGCGCCGCGCGACTGGGAGGTAAACAAATCACTTTTGCTTTGGCCCATGCAAAATACGCAGAGTGAGGGGTGGCATGAGGAGGGACTATATGTAAAGGACTCAGGTTTGTATAGTTAGGAAAAATGCAATTTTCGACAAATTGTCATTTTGTTCCGATACGTATACAAACATCGGTCCTTTAACAATAGGAAGACTCACTTCTTGGTGGGAGGATCTGAGTCTTTTGATGAACAGACTGGTGTTCGTCCATCCCTGGAATGCCTCCCTGGTCGTAAGAGCGAGGGAGGGATCCAAGCCTCTGTCCGATTGATCGGGGTGTGCACCGCAGGATCAATGGTCAGACCTCTGGGCCGAGTACTAAGAGAGAGGCAAGCGTATCTCTTCGTACCAGCAAGCAAGAACTTGTTCCTGTTTGCAAGAGGAACATAAAGTATGGGTTGTCTCAAGCTGGCATCCACTTCCTCCCCCTTGTTGGAGGAAGTGGTGGATATACGCTCCTATCCCTAGTGAAAGGGATAGGATGGGGCTCTGTTGAGTAGCTCACCTGCATCTTGTCCTTATCCAGCATGGGTGACGACCGTGTCCCTCTAACCACAGGTAGAGGGGAAGAAAAAAGATGGGAAGAGGAGCCAGTCACACTCTCATTCACCATCCATTCTTACGGTCACACCAGGACTCGATGCTGTTCAGCCTGCGAGGGTCTGGGTTTCGCTACACAACGTGTTGAGCAGCCACCACGGGTCCCAAAGGAAAAAGATCCAAGGACCTGTGGGCAATATCCCGAAGGTAGAAGGAAGGGCATGTGGTCTGGTTGGACCAGACCCCTGCCTTCAGTACCTGCGCCAAGGAGAAGTTCTTGTGGACAAGGCAGCATCTCCTTCGCATCGAAGGCGGTGAAGTCCATTAGGGAGGGGATTGTGAACGACTCGAAACCAATCGTCAGGGACCGAAGGGTTCTGAGTTCTTCGCTACGAAGTTCGGTACGAAATCGAGCGTCACGGATCCCCATCCCCTGGGTGCCTGACTTCGCAGGAGAAGTCATGCAGTTCCTCAGAGGAAAAGAAGGAAATAGTCGCATGACCTATCCTCTTCTCTACTTCGGTGATGTCAGTACCCCACCCAACTGGTCTGTCCGTTAGCAACGAAGTCTCTCGCATCCTCCTATCCCCATGCAGCGAAGTTCTCGGTAGTGGATAGGACACCGACACTCCATGGTGGGTGTCAATGGTATGGGTACTGTGACAAGCTATTAAAACGAAGTAATGGTTGCTGTGTAACAACCGAACTAAGTCAACAGCGTAATTCGTAACTGACTCGGGCGCTCTGACAGCTGCCGACCGACTGCGTTCGGTAGGAGGCAAGTTGTCAAAGCATCCGAGTAAGTCACGTGACCTTCGCCTTTAAAAGGGTAGGGTTATGCCGAGAGACCAAACCAATGATGTATTTGTTTGTCACCATTGCCGGACAGCGAGGTGATGATTCTCTAAGGCATGTACCCAACAGGCGAAAGTCAATTGCCTTCTAGAGACCTAGGTCCCTGAAGGTAAAACATCTCATGTTTGTTGAATCTCAGCTAAGGAGAAACAACACTATGTACCGTTGAAGACGAAGGTAGATATTGAATGCAACCTACGTCTTCACATATGAATCGAGAGAAGGATCTCAAGATTCATAACCTGTGCTTACAAATGGACTGAAAACGCTACCCGCTATTTCATTGCTGTCCGGTGAGAAGTCGTAGTTGCAATGAAAGCGGGGCGTTCTTCGGTAATGAAAACACAGGTGAAAGCCGCCTGAAGAACTGCATTCTCATGGGCTGAACATTTGGAGGTAGAGCTGTCAGGTCGGAGAGTAGGCGATGTCTTTCTGACACATCTTGTAATTCGGGTTGAACAATGAACAAATTGTACACCTACGAATACGAGATATTTTGAAGACAAACTCAGATGTCTGCAAAATCATTCGCATTATCGCAGTGCGATGCAGCGGGAGACTTGTACAGACTTCTGTTACCGTGCGGTAAACAGAAAGATGCAAGAGTCCAAGAGATATCTCTGTTGAAAATTCTCGCAATGTCGAAGGCGATGGAATCTAGCGTCACCGCAGTAGATGGTCCTTCATTATTGCGAGAATCCCCGTTAATCAGAGACCTAAGTCCATGATTGTTAGGCAGAGATACGGTTCGGTAGTCAATCAAGCAGGGGAGAGAGAGACATACATGACCGTGAATCTCGGAGGCCCAGCTGATACTGAGCTGCTTATATCAGGCAGTTCAATACGCAGTGGTTGAGCCTGCTGACTCGTCATCCTGAGTTGCCAGGTAATCCATTATTCCACGAAGGAATGCGTTCGGCTAGAACTACCGAGCATAAAAGATATGCTCGGGCAATTATATTTAGGCGAAACGAATTCGGTAAATATAAAAGTTGAAATGGTGTTGTCGTGACAAAACCATAAGTATATAAAACTTGAAACTGAAAACTCCTGGGGAGGTTGCAGGCAAACCCCGAGTTGCAGTTCAATTATAATACTTCTCGTCTAAGTCGCAATCCGTAGAAACTAGGATATGCGCCTACCCCTCGGACAATTCAAACTGCTTAGCAGAATCAGGTCGCGAGGTTAATATCGTAGTATATTTGTAGGATTCTGAACAACGATCTCCATCCTAAATTCTTTCCTTCAAGAAAACAATAAGGATTGGAGATCGACCACCTTCGTTCTCTATCAAAGAGAGTGAGGGAGAAGTCTTCCTCGAAGGAAAGCTTCAATGGTGAACAGAATACTAAGACGATAGTTCAAGCCAAACTGGATATTCCCGTCCGATCTCCTCTATTCCAGGTTGGTCGCCTACTGTGAGATAGTTTCTTTCAGCAGCAGTCTTCTTCACATGCTAGAAATTCCAGGAATTCGAGCATAGGCGAGGTTCCCGATTATCGTGTAACATATCGGGGAGGGTTCTCGTCTCGCTCACTTTGGACCGTGGTCTCGCGTAAGTGTTTGAAGATCGTAAAAACTCGAACACTCTGAATGCGCTAGAAATTCCGTAGAATTCTAAGCAGTCTGCGAAACCCCCACCGAATTCGTCAAACGATATCGGCTGGTGGTCCTCTCGATTCCCGTAGAAATCGAGAATGGAGCAGGATTCCTCCTCAACGACCGGGGCTTACGTCAGGTAGGACCCGAAGGTCCCCCCGGTAGCGCAGTCCCGAACGTGGGATCCCCTACAAAGAAATCTCTGTAGGATCCTTCCCCTTTCCCTCGTAGCCGTAAGGAGAGAGGGAATGGGGAAGGAATTGGATACTCGCTCGCCTTCCCAGTGGAACTAGCAGTTGGAGAAGAGTAGGAGCAGCCATCGCCTTGCGGCGATGGCCTCTCAGAGTCTGGGAAAACGTATCGTCAGGAGAAAACGTTTTTCCCGCGGAGGGTTACGAACTCTCACTGTAGGTAAGGGTCTGCCGCCACTGTGAACGTCGTCTGGGTGGGGCTGATCGACACCTGACAGGAGAGAGCCGATACCGTCCTCCGACTCATTCCAGTCCTCGTCGAGGTCGAAACCTCTCAGGAGGACCGAAGGAGTATTTAAATACGGTGTCCGAAGACACGTAGAAAACGCCGCTGTCGCAGTAGAGGAGGTGGAAGTAGCTTGATCGACCGCCAGAACTGAGAGAGCCTTTCTTGTCCGGAGACGAGACACTGGTTCGAGACAGAATCGGCAAGCTCCGATCGCGGCAGACCCACCGTCGGTTTGGGTTCCCTCTCGGGCCCCAAAACGACTCGAGCAGAGACGTGGGCTCTGCTGGTGGGAGCGGCAATCCTTCCGCAGGGTCATTATGCTGACGAATCAGCTTAATGACTTCTGCAAATTCCTCTGTATCGGGAGTAACCGCGTCTTGCGGAGTAGGACCGTCCAGTCCCTCCAACAAGAACAGATCCCTAGATACTCCTCCTTCAGAAGGAGGAAGAGCGGCAGACCCCTGACGGTCGCCTCCAGCTAATTGCGCGTATGTCCTGGTCGGTCCCTAGAACCGTGCCTGGTCCATACGGCGTCATAGCGGGGTCGCGAGCGGCGCACCTCTCGCGATCACTCATAGGTACCTTGCTCCTCCCGGCGTAGCCCGAGGAGGTTGAAGGTACAGGAGAGGCAGACCTGACGCTCCCCCCTAGCTCGCTGGCAGGACCAGCGTGCTTGGAGGGCTGCTGCTGATCGTCAACCCGCGGTGGCGATCGAGCAGCAGGCCTAGCCTTGCCGTCGCCTGAGGCGAGAGGCTTGGCTGAGAACGTCGACGCTGATCTCTAGCGTCAGGCGAGCTGTTGCTGGTTACCGTCTCCGCCCGGTCCCGATGGGAGCGGCGTCAGGTGACCTGCTAGGCTCGCTGTCACGGTGAGACCGGCGAGCGTCCTCTCGGCGCGTCGAGCCGCTGGTACAGCCGTGGCTGGTACCGACGGCCGCGGGGACCCCTTCCTCGCCTCAACCCGTTATGGGAGAGGCAGACCTGACGCTCCCCCCTCGCTCGCTGGCAGGACCAGCGTGCGTGGAGGCTGCTGCTGATCGTCAAACCCGCGGTGACGGTCGAGCAGCAGGCCTAGCCTTACCGCTCGCCTGGGGCGATTGGCTCGGCTGAGAACGTCGAGACCGATCTCTAGCGTCAGGCGAGCTGCCCGCTGGTCACCGTCTCCGCCCGGTCATCGGGAGCGGCGGACGGGGTGACCTGCTAGGCTCTGTGTCGCGTCGAGACCGGCCAGCGTCCTCTCGGCGCGTCGAGTCGCTGGTACCAGCCGTGGCTGGTACCGGCGGCCGCGGGGACTCCTTCCTCGCCTCAACCCGTGGCTGATCAGCGACCGTCACGTTAGCCCGAGCAGCCAGTTGATCGCTGCGAGAGCGTCCACTGGCCTGGCGAGAGTCGTGTGCACGACTCTCGCCAGTCTTCTGCTCCGCGCCGCTGTCTTGACGGCGAGCGAGCTCGGGCGTCAAAACTTGGCTGGACGGTCTTCTTGGAAGAGCGTCCACTCGGTGCTTCTCGCGAACGAGAAGCGGCCGAGACGGAACCTGGTTTAGCGGCAGACCCGCTAGCACCATGGTGAGGACGACAGACCGAGGCTGGTGCCCTCTGGTCCCCGTCGACTTTCTTCTTTGCAGAAGAAGCGACGGGCCCCGTTCCCGAAGGAACAGGAGGACCAGCAGAAGAGCTCCCCAGCTCGCCTGAGCGAGCCGGGCCCTTAGAAGATCCCGAAGGAGTCTTCTTAGGGGGGAAGGAGGCAACCTTCTTCTTCTTCGGCTGTTTGGCCTTAGAAGTCGAAGGGGAAGGTCTTCTTCGCCAGGCTCCGCAGGACAGACGTCAGGTCTTCCATCCAGGAGGGAGCCGGGGCAGTTTGCCGAAGCAACAGGGCCCGACTGCACCTGTCCGGAAAGACCTGAGACTGTGACAGCATCACCAACAGCAGGAACAACAGGAACAGGTCCAGGAACCGCAGGAACATCTGAAAGTGAATGAGCAGCAGGCACCTGATCTGAAAGGGAATGAGCGGCTGGGACAGCAACAGGTACGGCAGGCACGGCAGGTACCACAGGAGAGACAGGCGTCCTGTCGGCAGCTACCGTCATCCTCGGCACTGGCGGCAGGTCCAGGGGGGTACTCTTTGGGCAGCGGCAGTCCGGGGTCGGCAATACAAAGAACCCAGGTGGCGTGGCACCGTCCTGATTGGCACGGCAGGAATTGGTTCTGGATTGCAGCCGTGGGTGTTACCGACATGGACATGTGGTGTGTACACCAGGTGCGGTGACATCTCATATGCTGGTGTCGAGATTTGGTTGTTGTAGTGGTTACCGTATCATGAGTGACCACTGACGACCCCGCCAACCGCTGAATCAACCCCTGCAGTCCCAGCGACTCTCACACCTGTCCCAGGTCGTCCTCGCTGATGGCAACCTGCGGAAGCAACAGTCGGGTTAATTAGAGGGCTTCCTCGCGCCTGGGGGGAGAGAACCCCACCCAGCGCGGACGGAAGACCCCGAGTACAACTGGACGTCCGTTACCAAAGGAGTCACTGGACTTCCGATGACTTCTTGTGTCCTCGTACAGCACCCACCTGCGCCTCTGACGAATGCATACACGTTACACAGGGCTCGTTGCGGGAGCACTCTCGCCCCCGACAACGAGTACAAACCTCGTGAGGATCTACATCTACATTCAAGGTCGTCTCCCACGGATGTAGCACCTGCGGTAACATAGATAGATTAGTAAGAGGGGTTCCCTCACGCACGGGGGGAAGACATGCCCCACCCCGAACGCAAGGAAGCCCCCACATACAAAATACAATGAAGAAGCTGGAGCGGGGGGCAGGAAGGAAGACGAAGAATCGGCTACCAACTTCCTGGCAGACCTTCGCTTCCCCCACCCCCGCACAGCAGTGAAAAGTAATATGAAAATGAAACAGAATACTGCCCCTTGCGATTCACTTCATAGAAACTTAAAGGAGAAAAGATCAATTCCGGCCCGGGTAAGAACGGAAACTTGATCCAATAATATGATGCTATCATAAAATATATATGAAAATGAAACAGAATACTGCACTTGCGATTTCATTTCACATAAAAAAATCGTAAGGATCAATTCCCGGGGTAAGAACGAAAATTGATCCAGATTAAATTCATGCAACCAATAAATGTGAATGAAAAGAATATTGCAATTGCGAATCCACTTTCATTGCATTCTATATACAAAATTAAAAGTTCGTGCCGAGCGCATCTACACTCTCGGTAACGAACGCACAGGGCAAAAATATAATGAAAAAAGTACTTACCTTTTTCAAACTTACACCCTTTCGCCCAAATACATGACTCGGCGCGAGCGCGCCCGCCCTCGGCACCGAGACATAATTCAAGGGTTCATAATTAAGTAATGAAAATGAAAACAGTGTACTTACAGTTTCATTTTCAAGTCAAACAAACCATTAGTAGAAAACACAATATAAACAAAGCATACGACGATGAAGCGGGCAGAGAGCGATGACGAACACGTCCTTCACACCCGCGGCCGAAAGCAAAAGTGATTTGTTTACCTCCCAGTCGCGCGGCGCGCGGACTGTCGGACAAGCAGTTAACTACCGTTCTCCCCTTGTTCGAAGCTTACGACCGTTCCAGCTGCCGCTTAGCTACTTCCTATTGTTAAAGGACCGATGGTTGTATTACGTATCGGAACAATTCAAAGTTCTCACAGGACATAAAGTTCTTTTCCATTTCATTCCCAACTAATTGAGAAAGGCCTTTTACTTCAAAAGTCTAGGCCAAGGTCTCGAGGGGTTTTCATTTTTTGCTAGAAATAAAGGTTTTAAAGGACAATACAGCCGAATCCTTCTTAAAACCCACTCTAGAGTCAAGCGCTTGCAGCTCACTCACTCTTTTCGCAGTGGCGAGAGCTATTAAGAAAATGCATTTTTCTAGTCAAGTCCGGAAAGTAGCTTTATCGGGAGGTTCAAATCTCTCCGACATAAGGTATTTGAGAACCACATCCAGATTCCAACTAGGGGCGAGAGAAGTTCTTAATTTTTTAGTTTCAAATGATCTAATCAAATCATGCAGATCTTTGTTATTCTTTATGTTCAGGCCCCTATTCCTGAACCCAGCTGACTAACATGCTCTTATAACCTTTAAGGTTGACATGCCAGATGAGATTCTTCTCTTAAAAACAAAAGAAAATCAGCAATTTCGGTCACAGAGGTATCGGAGGAGGACAGCTTCTTCGCCTTACACCATCTACGGAAAACTTCCCACTTCGATGGTATATCGCATGGTTGAGGACCTTCTTGCTCCAGCAATTGCTTTTGCCGCTTCGCGAGAAAAGCCTCTCGCCTCTGACCAATCTTTCGATAGTCGAAAGGCAGTCAGAGCGAGAGCGTGGATATTTTTGTGATACCTCTCGAAGTGGGGTTGTCTGAGCAGATCTGTCCTTTCGGGAAGAGATCTGGGGAAGTCCACTATCCATTCCTGTACCTCTGTGAACCATTCTCTTGCAGGCCAATAAGGAGCGATCAATGTCATCCTCATTCCTCCGAGGACACGAAACTTTCTCATTACTCCCCCAGCATCTTGAATGGGGGGAAAACACATACACGTCTATGCCCAATCCCAATCCTGAGCATGGCATCTATGGATAGGGCTCTGGGATCGTCCCCCAGCGAGCAAAAGTTCTCCATCCTCCTGGATAGGAATGTTGCAAACAGGTCCACTTGCGGCTTCCCCCAAAGAGGACCATAGTTGCTGGCAGACTTGTGAATGAAGGGTCCACTCTGTTGGAAGGACCTGGTTTTTCCTGCTCAGTCTGTCTGCTCTATCTTCCCTCCTTGAACGAACCTCGTCAGGAGTCGAATCCTCTTTCTTCTGTCCATATCAACAGATCCCTTGCTAGTTGGTAAAGGGAGAAAGAGTGTGTCCCCCCTTGTTTTCTTATATAAGCCAGAGCCGTGGTGTTGTCCGAGTTGACTTGGACCCACCACGCCTCTGACTTCGTTATCGAAAACTGCAGTGCTAAGTGCACTGCTAAGAGTTCCTTTGCATTTATGTGCCAGGCCTTCTGTTCTTCTGTCCAACTGCCTGACACTTCCTTCGTCCTAGTGTTGCTCCCCACCCCGTGTCCGAAGCGTCTGAGAATAACACTAGGTGAGGGTTCTGAAGGGCAAGGACACTCCTTCGTTTCTTCTCAGTGGTCCTAACCACCATCGTAAGTGGTTTTTGATACTCTCTCCTATAGGAAAGGTATCCAAAAAGATCTCCTTTTCTTCTGTTCCAACTCCTTCTGAGCTGGAACTGCAAGGGTCTCAAATTCAGTCTCCCTAGAGAGATGAACTGCTCCAGCGAGGAAAGAGTGCCAGAAGACTGAGCCATTCCCTCGCTGAGCTTCGTTCTTTCTCTAGGAAGACCGAGATTTTCTCCAACCCTTTCGAGATTCTTTCCTGGGATGGATACGCTCGAAAACCCCGAGAATCCATCCGAATCCCCAGATAGACGATAGTCTGACTGGGGATTGTGTGAGACTTCGAGGTTTACGAGCAATCCGAGAGATCTGGTCAATTGAAGAGCTATCTCCAAATCCCTCCCCAAGCACTTTTGTCTTGTCTGCGCTCTTATAAGCCAATCGTCTAGGTAAAAGAGATATCCTCACCCCTTTCAGATGTAGCCATCTTGCTACGTTTCTCATCAACGCTGTAAACACTGAGGAGCCGTCGAGCCCAGAAACACAAAGCTCTGAACTGATAAATCCTTCCCTGCACCATGAATCGAAGATATTTCTTCGACGAATGATGCAGGGGGACGTGAAAGTATGCATCTTGCAGGTCGAGGGAGACCATCCAATCTCCTGGACGGAGAGCAGAGAGAACCGAGTTGGATGTCTCCATGGAGAAACTTTGTCTTCTCCACGAAGCGATTCAATGCACTCACGTCCAGGACAGGCCTCCATCCCCCCGAGGCTTTCGGCACCAAAAATAGGCGATTGTAAAAACCTCGGGAGTGCGGATCCTGTACTACCTCGATGGCCTCCTTCTCCAACATTTGCTGCACCAGTCCAAGAAGGATCTCTCTCTTTACAGGGTCTTTGTATCTCGCTGACAGCTCCCTCGGAGTCGTCGTCAATGGAAGGTCTGTTCTTGAAGGGGATGAGGTATCCTTTCCTCAGCACTTGCAGGGACCAAGAATCTGCTTTCATTGAAGCCCCATGCTTCCGAGAATCCCAGAAGTCTGGCCCCTACTGGTGATTGGAGGACTGGAATCTCATTTTGCGTTCTTCTTTGGAACTCTAATGGAAGATCTTCCTCTTTTCTCTCCTCCTCTCTTCCTTGGGCTCGGCTAAAAGCTCTACCTCGAAAGGGCTGTTGGGCAGGTGTTGGCTCCCTCTTCGAGACAGAAGCAGCTGGCCTAGGCTTCTTAGCAGAATGCACCAGCAAATCCTGTTGTTCCTTCTCAGTAAGCGTATGGGAAATGTCCTTTACCAAACTGAGAAGGAAACAGCTGTTTAGACAGAGGGGCGTATAAAAGAGAAGCCCTCTGTACTGGAGAGACTGCTTTGGTAAGAAAAGAACCAAAGACAGCCCTCTTCTTTAATACTCTGTCCCGAACAAGGATGCCACTTCAGCCGATCGTCCTGCACTGCCTTGTCCATGCATGCCAAAAACACTATGCAAGACTTCTGTTTCCAAAAACTGAGGTCTTGAGTCTTGTTGGCCAAAGCCCCAAGGGACCAATCTAGGAAGTTAAAAACTTCCAAGACATGGAATATTCCCTTGAGGAGATGGTCCATTTCAGACATTGTCCAGCTTGTTTTGGCTGCTGGAAGTGCATGCCTCCTTGCCGAATCCACCAAGGTCGAGAAGTCCGCTTCAGCAGATGAGGGAAGAGAAAGTCCCATAGATTCCCCCCCCTGTGCTATACCAAATCCCTCTCTTCCCTGATAGCCTGGAAGGGGGACAGGTAAACACAGTCTTCCCCGCCTCCTCCTTGGTTTTAAGCCAATTCCCGACCGACTGCAAAGCCCTCTTCATTGAAATGGTCGGTTGCATCTTCAAGAAAGAGGAAGACTTCGCAGCCTTCGTACTCGAAAATAAAGACCGAGGAGAAGGAGGGGCAGCAGGACTCAGAGACTCTCCAAATTCTTTTAACAAGAGGGCTGCTAGTATCTTATCAATCAGAAAGACCTGCCCCCTTGTTTTCTTCAGAGTCCGAAACATCCTCTAATTCCGGTTGAGTTTTATTCGGAGAAGAGTGTGCGACCGGAGGACTCCTCTCTCGGGAATGCACAGGGCTTGCAGCAACACCGGCTGCAACCTGACAAGGGCTACGGTCGCTTGTGCGACATCTTGAGTCCCTGCCAGGAGAAGGCCGATGTTGTTCTTTTACCCTAAGGCCCTCCTGACAAGGACGACGGCCGCCTGTGCGACAACTTTCGTCCCTACCAGGAGAAGTCCTTAAATGTCGTTCCCTTTTTTCATGATCAATTCCTTCCCGACAGGGGCTACGATCACCTGTGCGACACCTAGAGGCCCTGTCAGGGGAAAAATTGATCTTGAGAAAAAATCCCAAAGAGGAGCCTCCAAGTCGTTTCAAACTCCGATAACTCATCCAAATCGTATCTGGGTTGTACAAATCCTTGCGCCTGCTTTCAGGCGCTCTAGACGCTTTACATCTTGTTTCAGCCGCTTCAGGCTTTGCAGGCGCCTTGCGCCTCCATTCGGACGCTTCAGGCTCTTCAGGCGCTTTGCGCCTCGTTTCAGGCGCCTCAGGCTCTTTAGGCGCTTTGCTTCTTCTTTCAGGCGCCTCAGGCTCCCTAGGCTCTTTGCTTTTCCTTTGAGGCGTTCTAGGCTCTCCAGGCGCTCTATGTTTCATATCAGGCGCTCTAGGCTCTGCAGGAGTTAAATATTTCCTTTTAGTCACTTCAGCTTTTCAGGCGCGTGCGCCTCAATCCTTTTACTTGAAGAGCTTTACGCCTCATTTCAGGCGCTCCAGACTCTTTTCGCCTCGCCAAAAGAGTTCCAGGATCTTCAGTTACTTTGCGCCTCCCTTCAGGCGCTTCAGGCGCTTCAGGCTCTTTGCGCTTCCTTTCAGGAGTTCGTCCGATTTCGGGAGTTCCAATTTTACTCCTCGATACGGACATCTCATGTGCTTTCTTCCTAGCAGGAAGTTTCCCTATACACATCTTGTCGCCTTGACGGCGTTTTGCGCTTGACAGTAGCCTGACGTCTGGCTGGCGCCAGGCTTCTGGCAGGCGCCTCGTCCGCGCTCTCAGATAGTTCTAAAGGACGGGATCTTTTGATAGGGAGAAAATCTATCCTTCCTTCTAGGCTGATCAGATTTAAGAACTCCTACTAGGGAAGATATCTGTTTCTGCATATCCTCTAACATCTTCGTAGCTACGTCTCTCTTTCAACCTCCGATGCAGGAGAAGCTTCTGAATATACATTCTTCTTCCTCTTTTCCGAGGATATTCTTCCGGAAATTCTTCAGGGCTTGAGTCGAATGAAGGAGACTTCCAAGTTCTCTTCGAAGGTCTCGACAATCTATCTGAACTCCATCCTTTTTTAGATGAGGAATCAGACGAAGAAAAACACTGTTTCAGGACGTCTTTCCAATGACTATCCTTGGCAGCCCGGGACGTTAACTACAGGATCTGCCGAGGGGACGCCTGACCGGTGGGGATTCTCTGAAACCTCCCTGCTGCTTTCGACATTTCTTCTCCACTGGTCTGGGAGCTTGAAAGAGGTCTAGGCCGCTGGAGAGACAGAGCCGATCAGACGCACCCTCCACTTCACTGGGAACACTTTCACTGCACTTACCTTCCAGTTCTTTAATTTTTGTTCCATATGTTTAAGCGAAGCTTTCAGACTCGCAATTTCCGATGTTGAGCTTGCCGAGTCCGATAATCGGGAAGGTAAAGCTGTATGGGAGGAGGAAACAATAGGGTTATCAATAGGCAATAGTCCGCTAACTGGCTCGTTAGAGACCGACCTATTACACTCTTGGAAGAGGCTTTCTAGCCCTATCTCTCTCCAACTTTCTTAGGTAGGAATTAAGCAACTTCCATCCTCCTCATTCAAATTCTTGCACTCATCACATGTATTCAATGAGAGCATACATCCCTCTACAATTTTTACAAGTGGTGTGAGGATCCACCGAAGCTTTCGCAGTCTCACAAAACAATTCTCATTCACACACACTCTGAACGAAATCGACACGTCAGACATTATGAGAAATTCCAAAGCCAAATCCAAAAAACAGTCCACAATAGTGTATTTGCCAAACCAAAGATCCAATACGTCACCAAATAGCAGTCCAAATGATCAACGGCGTAATGAAATTCGAAATTCAAGTCAGGAGGAAACTAGCAACGATGTTACTAGTACCGCGACAGAGAAAAATCTGGCTTAAAACTTGGTAATAGTTCCTATTCCTGCCACCCAGCGGCAGGCGGCGGGATCACCTGACCTACCTGTAGTGTGTGCCGCGAAATTTGAATTTCTGTCGGGACGACGGAGTCTATAGCTAAGTATATATCTGACAGGGAAGTTGAATGTATGAAATTTACTTCTCATATTTGGACAATTGTTAAGAGATGTGACAAGAGGTATCATTAAATTAATGTATAATAACACTAATTATGATTAAGCTACTTGTTCCAAATATTATAAAGGATGAAATACTATAAAGGATAAAATTAATCAATATTCTTTATATTAAATAAAGTAACAATGAAACCGTGAACAATTTCAGACACCAACCTCTGCATGAGTATCTCTAGATATGCAGGTCCACTCTTGAGAGGGGATGTGATAGGACCAGAGGTCACTCAGATCTTGCATTCCGTCCCATCCACCAAAGAGGTAGATTGTCTAGATGAGGAAAAAGTAACAATGAGTTTAATTTCAGGCATAACTTGGATAATTCTTGCCATAAATGTCAAAAAATATATTGTGAAAGGTGTTAAAACATTTTTTTTACTTATAATAATGAAAAGTTTTGCTATGCATAAAGTATGTCAATATGCTAAGAAAAAATCAGATTACTTACGCTATAGTCATTTAATTTGGAAAATGTTTTTTTAAATAAAAGGGATGTATGAAATATATGACACACTTATCTTTGAAAAAAACATTCCATGAGCACATTTTTCTATTAACATTAGTATTACAACTGTTCTGGTGAGAAATATCTATTACCTAGCCTATTCAGTGTTACAAAAAGAAAGAACATTACAAATCAAACATGAGAAAATGCATTGGACATAAGTTCCCAAAACAATGTTACCCATTGTTTTGGGACTTTATATTCACCTGAGTATTTGTGTCGATACACATTTGATGACCACCTCTCATGCCAGGTCGTTGGTGACCACTCACAGACCCCAAAGGCGTAGGAATAATGGGCGTCCATTGTGGTTTATATTCTTGCTGACTAATGTACTGCTGGAATAAGCCCTCTGAAATAATATCCAGCGTAAGATTTTAACATAAGATTATAGCAATTGGAGTCAGAAAACTACAATAATCAAAGATTGTTACTTTATCAAATTTGCAATAAGACTGGTCCACATTAACATGATGATGGTTAATCTGAAAGCCTTCCAAAGCCTGTGTTTCCATGTACCAATAGCATAATGAGAAATATATATACTATATAAGTAAAATAACCTACTTGATGGCCACACTAGATTTCTAAATAACATCAGAAAAAAATGATGTTGGACCTAACTAACTTACTGATTTTTCACAAAGAAATAAGGGTAAGAGAAGGGATATGACTACAGAAAAATACTAAAATAAAAAGTACCAATAATATGATATTGTTATGATACAATAAAGTTTGTTCATACTTACCTAGCAGATATATATATAGCTGTATTTTCTGAAGTCCGACAGAATTTCAAAAACTTCCGGCACTCACAGTGGTCGGCCAGGTGGTTAGTACCCATTCCTGCCGCTGGGAGGCGGGTATCAGGAACCATTCCCATTTTCTATTCATAATTTTTATTTCCACTGTCCCCTGAGGGGAGGTGGGTGGGTACTTAATTATATATCAGCCAAGTAAGTATGAACAAACTTTATTGTATCATAACAATATCATTTTGTTCATGAAACTTACCTGTCAGATATATATATAGCTGAATCCCACCGTTGGAGGTGGGAAGGGACAGAATAGAAGGATTTTGGGAAACAAATGCATGCAGATGATTTACATCTTGGTTCCACCTGTTAGCATAGCTGGCTTCGTGGTTACTGCTACGTAAGTCTGCTTGTGCTACAGAGGTGCCAGCGAGGTAGAAACCTATATAGCTGGTGCACTCCAGATTGATCTGTCAACAGGGGCGAGACCACGACGTGGACTAGACCATATTGACCATACCATGAGGGCTAAGAAGTAAAATAAATATATATATCACCACCTGACCAAACATAGCCAAAATTTAAGGTGTTAACTAAGGCTTAAAGAGTAAGAAGTCGCCGTTGTCGGCGACTCAACAACTAAATTAAGAGCTCTTCCTAACCCTTTTCTACAGGATAGGATGAGTGGTACTTCTTGCCCCCAAGATTGTGTCTGCAGACACGTATGGCCCTAGCGAGCAGCAGATCTCATATGCCATCTTCACATCTCGCAGGGAGTGTGAAGTGAACACGAGTTTGCTTCGCTAAAACATGGTACTCAGGATGTTAGCTGAGTGCCATGCTCTGTTGAAATGCTTCCGAGGCCGCGCCCTCACCTCATAAGCATTCAAATCAAAGATTTCAAATCTTTGTGCAAACACAATGAAGGAGCTTTTTTGAAAGAACTCCTTAACAATAAAGCCAGGGTGTTCTTCTATAGGGCAAGTCTGGTCTTTTTCGGACACTGCAGATTGCCCGAAGGACTTCTACTTTCTTGAGTTTTATGTAAATAAAACTTGAGAGACCCGACAGGGCACAGGACTCTCTCTGGCTCCTGCCACTAACTTGTGCCATCCTTGATTCCAAGCGTTCTGGCCCAAGGACAAGACGGGTTTCCATTCCTAGGCCACAACGGAAGGCTTAGAGAACACCACCGCCTTGTGTTCTCTAAAGCCAAAACTTCTGACGATGGCTGAAAACCTCACTAACCCCTTTGTCGTATCTAGGGTGGTTAGAAGGCCTTTCTGATCACGTGCAAGAAGTAAACAGGTAGGAGAGGTTCGAATACTTTGACATCAAGAACTTCAGACTTAATGTCTAAGTTCCATATTGAAAGCTTTCAATTCTGGACATACACAGTCGGTCCGTCTGTACTAAAGTCAGGTGACCGACCAGTTGACCAGTCAGACGAATCAAGGACAGCAAGGCTGTACCCTGAGACCATAAGGCACTATTCTTCGCTGAAGGATGAGTGTCTGGACTGCCTGGGCGATTCAGGCTAAGCAAACTTTGGGGGGTGTGTCAACGCAACCCAACGTCGTCAGCGAATCAACTCCTGAGCAACTCCTGACTCGAGCTTCTGGTGCCAGGAGAAAGGAGCGAGGAGCAAAAAAATGCGATTCAGTCCCGAAGGACGAATGCCTGACAGTCCAATCTGGTCACATGTTACACGATCATCGGGGTGTACATACGCAACCGACTTCGTCAACAAGAAACTCAGGGCTGCTATATGTCGCCTGCTCTCCCACGAGTGTCTGACTCCAAGAAAACAGGTGAGACAAAAAGTAGAGGTGAGCGAGTTCCGAGATACTACAGAACTCAAAGATCGTGAAGGGCTTTGTTGTTTGACAGAAGCAAATCTCTGAGGCCCAAAGGCCGTCAACAACATATCTGCGTATTCTATAATAGTTGTGACTGCAGCTTATCCCATTCTTCAGACGGAAAGGGAAGACGGTAATCTTATTCCTGTCAAACATCTCGAAAGTCTGAACGTAGTCAGACTCAGAGCGGAGAGGTTATAGGTACCTTTCGTGATAGAGTAGACCAACTCTCTCAGAAAAGGTCTTTGGAAAGTGAACTAGGAAGGAAGTGAACCTCTGTGAATCCAGGATCAAGAAAGCCAACATGGGGCGATCAGCGTCATTGTCGCTCCCTGTGGCGTCATAAATCATCTTATTACATCCTTCAAAATATAGGATGGCGTTAATGCTACCGCTCCCGGATCGAGAATAAGAAGCCTCTTCATCCTCAACATAGCGAAGAGATGAATGAAATAAGGACGTCCCTAAAGTCTCCACAACTCTCAACATACTTCTAAAGAAAGATTCCACTCGGAAGTCAGTAGTTGCTGCCTTCAATTGAGACGATTCGTACGGACTATTGCAATCCTGTAACGAACCTCTAGAGGATCGTTACGTTCTATGCCTGCTGTTATAATAGGCTCTTTCTCGTAAACTCGAACAGGGACCGAGAGAAGATACTCCTTAAGATATGAGAGAGCTGTGGAATTTCAGAGTTGATCTGGCACCACTGGTTCCAAAAACTCGTTTCAAAGACTGGAGGGACGACACCGAATTGCTTCCACTTCTTTCAGATTATGTTCCAGGACATCTGAAACCTCTCCAGTTGTCCGGCACCTCTCTATCACTTCAGGTGATACATGACACACTGAGAGATGTTCAGAATCATTCCCTAGATCTTTGATAAAAATGATATTGTTATTTACAATAAAGTTTTGTACATACTTACCTGGCAGACATATACTTAGCTTACGTCTCTGACGTCACGACAGAATTCAAAACTCGCGGCTAACGCGACAGGTAGGTCAGGTGATCTACCTTTACCCGCCGCTGGGAGGCGGGTGTAAGAACCATCATACTTTCTTGCCAGATTTTTTCTCTCTTTATACCTGTCTCCTGAGGGGAGGCTGGGCGGGCCATCAATCGTATATGTTCTGCCAGGTAAGTATGTACAAAACTTTATTGTAAAATAACAATATCATTTTTGTACATGAACTTTCCTGTCAGACATATACTTAGCTGATTGACACCCTTGGTGGAGGGTACAAGACAGAAAATAACAAAGAAAAGGTAAAACAACACCTGTTGTAGGATAAACATAACCTTGGTTCTTACCTGTTTAGGCTGAAGACTTCATAGATACTGTCTATTAGTCTGCCTAGCCATAAGAGCTACAGCGAGGGCGTGACCTACAGCTGAAAAGACTCTTTGGGTCTACTAACGGGACTTGATATCCGCCTTACTTAGTAGAATCAAAGTCGGATCATGTCAATGGGGGTTCGCCCTCTTCTATGACAGAACCTGTCCACTACCAACGCAGGGAGCTTCAAACCAAATCCGATCACCTAACCAAACTAACGTTATTAGCATTACGAAAACGAAAAAAGATGCCTACCTGCATCATTTTTCATACAACCATATGGAACTCAATTACCAAAAAATACAAGGGAAAAAACTACTAAGGATATGTTCCAGCTCCCTGCCCCAGCACCGAATCCGCCGATACGTACGGGCCTAACGCGAAGCACTCGTCATACGTAATACTACGACTCTTTTAGGTAGTGGGTTGGCGAATACTGAATTACATCTCCAGAATGTAGTTTTCATCAGATTCTGAAGAGACATATTCTTCTTAAAGGCCAAGGAAGTGGCTATTGCTCTCACTTCATGAGCCTTGACTTTAAGAGCTTGAAATGTTCTTCATTACAAGATCTATGTGCTTCTTTCACAACACTTCTAATGAAGAAAGACAGCGCATTTTTCGACAATGGTCTGCTGGGGTCCTTTACAGAGCACCATAGTCTGTCCTCAATGCCCTTAAGGGTTTTCTTCTTCTGAAGGTAGTATTTTAAACTCCTAACAGGGCAAAGAGTTCTTTTCAGGTTCTTCCCCGTACTAGGGCAGACAAACCACGAACCTCAAAGTTCCTTGGCAAGGATTTGAGGGTTCTCATTTTTTGCTAAAAACGAAGGAAGGAAGGAACAAACCACGGAATCTCCTTTTGAAACCTACCCTTCCTTCTAGGGCATGAATCTCACTAACCCTTTTAGCAGATGCTAAAGCCATGAGAAGAGAGCTTTCCTCGTGAGATCTTTGAAGGAGGCTAAATGTGGTGGTTCAAACCTAGCGGACCTCAGGAAACGAAAGAACCATCCAGATTCCAACTTGGAACTTCGTTCGAAGTTTTCTTGGAAAGATTCAAAAGATCTTAATAGATCATGAAGATCTTGTTATTCGAAAGATCTAAATTCCTATGTCTGAACACCGCAGCCAGCATGCTACGGTATCCTTTGATAGTAGATACTGCCAAACCGCATTTTTTCTCTGAGGAAAACTAGGAAATCTGCTATCTGAGTCACAGAGGTATCTGGAAGAGGAAAACTTCTGTTTCCTGCACCAACGGCGAAAGACGTCCCACTTCGACTGGTAGACTTTAAGGGTCGAAGGTCTTCTAGCTGAGGCGATAGCCTTAGCAGCTTTTGTCGAAAAACCCCTTCGCTCTGACAAGACTTTTGACAGTCGAAAGCCAGTCAGATTGAGAGCGGGGAGGTTTCTGTGATACCTGTCGAAGTGGGGTTGTTTGAGCAAATCTTGTCTTTGTGGAAGTGCTCTTGGAAAAGTCCACCAACCATTCCAGTACCTCTGTGAACCAATCTTGGGCGGGCCCAGAACGGAGCTACTAGCGTCATCTTGTCCTCTCCGAGATAGCAAATTTCTTGAGGGTTTGTCCTAGTACTTTGAAGGGGGGAAAGGCGTAGACGTCTAGCCCTGTCCAATCTAGGAGAAACGCATCCACTGAAAACTGCTCCTGGGTCTGAGATCGGGGAGCAATAAAGTTCGATTCTTGCGTTCTTTGCTGTTGCAAAGAGATCGATGTGAGGTCTGGCCCCATCTTCTCCACAGGTCTTGGCATACTTCTGAGTGGAGGGAGGTCCACTCGGAAGGCAGGAGTTGATTCTTCCTGCTCAGGAGATCGGCCCTGAACGTTCCTTTCTCCCTGTACGAATCTGTAGAAGAACTGATCTTCCTCGTTTGAGACCACAGCAGAAGATCCCTTGCTGTTTCGTACAGGGAGAAGGAGTGCGTCCCCCCCTGTTTCTTGATGTACGCCAAGGCTGTTGTGTTGTCCGAATTGACCTGCACTACTGCATTCCGGACGTGGGGTTCGAAGGCTTTCAATGCCATCCAGACTGCCATCAACTCTTTCTTGTTGATGTGCCAGGACACCTGATCCCCTCCAGGTGCCTGACACTTCTCTTGTCCCGAGTGTCGCTCCCCAACCTGCCTCCGATGCGTCGGAAAACAAAACACATGGTTGGGTTCGGCATGTAGAGAGACATTCCTTCCACAAATCGAAGTGGGTCGTTCCATTCCACCACCGAAGGTCTCTCTTGATTTCTCTTGAGATCTTGAAGGAGAACTCCAGATCTAGGGAGAGACGCCTCCAGTTCTGGTATAGGAAGAACTGTAGAGGCCTGAGATGCAACCTTCCTAGAGAAACGAATTGCTCCAGCGAGGAGAGTGTCCCCAGCAGACTCATCCACTCCCTCGCTGTGCATGCATCTTTCTCTAGGAAGGTCGTTAGTTTTCTCGTAGCAACGAGCTATCCTCTCTGGCGACGGAAAAGCCCGAAAATCCAGAGAAGCTATCCGAATCCCCAGATAGATCCTCTCAGTGACAGGGGATTAATTGACGACTTCTGGAAGTTCACCAGAAGTCCCAGCGAACTTGCCAATGTAAGGGTCTTTTGAAGGTCCTCCAGACATCTTTCTTGAGACTCTGCTCTGATTAGCCAGTCGTCGAGATAAAGCGACACCCTCACTCCCTCCAAATGTAGCCACTGCGCCACGTTTTTTCATTACCCCGTGAAAACTTGGGGTGCAGTTGATAGGCCGAAGCACAGGGCCTTGAATTGGAAAGATGTTTCCTCCCATCATGAAGCGTAGATACTTCCGTGAAGAAGGATGGATCGGCACATGAAAGTAAGCGTCCTGAAGGTCTAGAGACACCATCCAGTCCCCTGGACGAAGAGCGCTAACACTGAGGAAGTTGTCTCCATGGCGAACTTCCTCTTTTCCACAAAGACGTTCAGGGCGCTTACATCCAACACCGGTCTCCATCCTCCTGAGTTCTTCGGAACTAGGAAAGTCTGTTGTAAAAGCCCGCAGAGCGGGGATCTTTCACTAGTTCTATAGCCTCCTTCTCTAGCATGAGATCTACTGCTAGAGAAAGGGCTTGATTCATGATGGGGTCCTTGTACTTGGCTACCAACTCCCTCGGAGTTGTCGTCAATGGTGGTCTTGACGAGAAGGGAATGAGGTATCCTTTGCTGACAATCGAAAGGGACCAATTGTCCGCCCCTTTGTGGGCCCAGACGTCGGCAAATTTCAGTAGTCTGGCACCCACTGATGTCTGGAGTCCTTGACCGCTATTTCTTCCCTCTGACTGACTTAGAGAAGGTTTTACCTCTCTTAAAAGGTCTAGTCCCTCTGGTTGCAGAACCTCTGACAGCGGGTCCTCCTCGAAAGGGCTCCTGTCTCAGAGGAGTCTCTTTCTGGTCTTGGGTTGGAAGACAGAGCGAGGTTTCCTGGCGCCTGGGCTAACATGTCCTGAGTAGCCTTAGCTGAAAGGGCACTCGAGATATCTTGGATAATTTTCTTGGGACAGAGAGGAGAGAGTTGAGCATACAAGAGCGATGCCCTTTGTGCATGAGACACTGCCTTCGTGAGAAACGAACAGTAGACCGACCGTTTCTTAAGCACTCCAGCTCAAACAGTGAGGAGACTTCACTCGATCCGTATCTCACTGCTTTATCCATGCAAGTGAGTACACAGTTAAGATCTTCAGGAGACAGAGCATCTGGGGTCTTGGTCTTATTAGCCAGCACACCTAAAAGACCAATCAAGGAAGTTGAAAACTTCCAGGACTCGGAACATTCCCTTCAGTAAGTGGTCAAGTTCGTTCATTCCCCACGTAGTCTTGGCGGACAAGAGGGCGGAACGACGAGCAGCAATCCACTAATGAGGAGAAGTCCGAGTCCGCAGACGAAGGGAGAGCGAGGCCTAATGGTTCTCCCGATTCGTACCAGAATCCCAATCTGCCGGTCAGTTTAGACGGAGGGAAAGAAAAAAACCGTCTTCCCTTTCTCTTCCTTCGAAAGGAGCCATTCCCAAAACCTCTCAGCGCCTTCTTCATGGAAACAGTAGGTTTCATCCTTACACAAGACGAAACCTTCGACGTCTTCGAAGTGGAGAATAACGAAAGAGGAGTAAGGGGGGGCCACAGGAGAAAGGATATCTCCAAACTCTTGCAGGAGTAACTCTGTTAGTTTCTTATAGGAGGAAACTGAGGCGTCTTTTGGTCCTTCTTCTTCTTGAGGGGTCCTGTTCCTCCTGAGCCGAAGAGCCCTCCTGATCCTTAGAGGCGCGACTATTCTTAAATGAGTCTCTAGAGGCAGTTGGACGTATACGTCTTGGAGACAATGCTTCAGGCAAGTGTCTACTTGCAACATCCTTCTTGTCTGGAGAGTGCGTTTCCCAGATCCTTGAAGCCTAAAAGGAGTCAGGCGGCAAGTCAGGTGCAGAGCGCCTGTTTGAAGAAGAAATTCTATCAGGCTCTTGGCGCCTATCCAAAGGAGAGCGGTACCAGGCGAACTGCGCCTGCCATACGAAAAGCGCCTACCAGGCTCTTGGCGCCTGAACCGAGGCGAGAGAATTTCTGGTGACGAGCGCCTACTAGTGAGCGCCTACCAGGGGGAGAAGCGCCTGCTAGGCTCTCGGCGCCTGACTCGAGGCGAGTAAAAGTCAGGAGAAGAGCGCCTGCCAGGCGAAACGCGCCTAACAAGCTCTTGACGCCTGTCCAGCGAAAGGCGCCTGTCCGATTAGGGCGCTTGTCAACCGGAGAGTGGAGGCGAGACGAGGAGCGGCTACGAGGTGAGTAGTGCCTACTAGGCTCTTGGCGCCTGTCAAGGGGAGCGATTCCTGTCTCGAGAAGAGCGTCTGTAGGGTGAGGACTCTCCTACGGCGCAGTTTGCTCCTTGTCCGAAGGAGAAACTTGTCTGTCAGGCGAATGTCGCTTAGACGCAGATGTGATCTTGTCCGAAGCAGAAAGCCTCCTGCGATAATCCGAACGCACAGGTGAGCGCGCCTCTTCCGTCGAAAAGCGAGAGTCAGGAGAGGGGAGCCTGGACTTCTTTACAGGAAGCGAGACATCCTTCCTGCGACGAGAAGACAGCAAATAGAGCCAGCCAGAGCCGAAATCTGCGCCTGAAAGGTTAGCCAACACCCTTGCAGGAGAATTCACAAACTCGTGAACAGGAGACGAGGCTCGATCTCCGCTCGGGGAACGATACTCCTGAGATCTCTTACGCTTCTTCGCTTCCACCTCAGGCTCTTCCGAAAAAACTTCAGGGCTGGAAGGGCGTGCGCAGGGAGCGTTCCAGGCTCTCTTCGAAGGGCGCGAGGCTTCCGAAGAGCTCCATCCTCTTTTAGGAGAAGGCGAAGGCGACGACGAGAAGCACTGGCGCAAAATTTCTCTCTTGGAGCGATCCAAGGTAGCCTGGGAACGATCAACAGGAACTACCGAGGGGACGCCTGACCGTTGGGGATGCTCCCTAACCTTCCTGCGGCTTTCGACTTTCCTCCTCCACTGGGACTGGGAGTCTGGAAGAGGTCTAGGCCTGGAAGCATTAGGGCGCCGATCAGACGCACCCTCCACTGCACTGGGTTCACTGCACAAATCACTATTGGAATCACTCTTACCTTCTAGTTGCTTGATTTTCCTCTCCATACTGCGAATGGTGGCTTTCATTGAGGCCACTTCCGAAGGCGCATCTTCGGCTTCGGTGCAGGGAGCAGGAGCTGAAACTGACAAAGGAGCTACTTCTAAAATAGGATTATCTACATCCAACTCGCTAATACGAGATCTACTACTGCTCCTGGAAGAAGCTTTCCTAACTTTATCCTTTTCAAGCTTCCTCAAGTAGGAAGACAAAGACTTCCATTCATCCTCATTCAGCTTTTCACATTCATTACAAGGGTTATTAAAGGTGCATTCATTCCCTCTACACTTCAAACATACCGTGTGAGGGTCTACCGCAGCTTTCGGTAGCCTCACCTTACACTCAGTCATACAACCAAACTCTAAACATAGCAGTTTTCTTAGTATCAACATCAGACATCATGAATCCAAGAAAAATCCAAAGAAAAATCCAAAGAAAAGTCCAATAACTGTCCACAAATCGCGAATGCCAGGCCAAAAGATCGGGTACTTCACCAAAAGTCCGTAGAAACAATCAGGCGAAAACGAGAAAAGAATCCAACTGTCAAGAGGTACCGACAACAGGTGTGGTCGACACCGACGACAGAAAAAATCTGGCAAGAAAGGTATGATGGTTCTTACACCGCCTCCCAGCGGCGGGTAGGTAGTAGATCACCTGACCTACCTGTCGCGTTAGCCGCGAGTTTTGAATTCTGTCGTGACGTCAGAGACGTAAGCTAAGTATATGTCTGACAGGAAAGTTCATGTACAAAATTCAGTTTCCCGGTAGGAAAAAACTGTAGAGATCGGAATTGCAGTCTATTCAGGGAAACAAACTTCTTCAGTAAGGAAATGGTCCCCAGCAGCTCATCCATTCCCTCACCGAGTATGCTTACTTCCCTAATAAGGCTGCGCTTTGCCTAAGCAGGAGAGCATATAATAGTGCAATATTGCGGCGGTAGACTCGTAGCCCTATACCGTGCGGTAACGAGCACCGAAAGAAATAAGAGATATCTCTGTTAAACATAGAAAGGCAAAACAAATGCAATGTTTATTTATTCATGTAAGAAATCCCCTCAATCTAAGGCTAAAGACCGTGATTGTAGGGCAGAGATACAGTTAGTCAGTCAATCCCACAGGAGAGAGACGTAACCGCCAGCACAGAGATACGGTTAGTTAGTCAATCCCGCAGGAGAGAGAGACGTTTACCTACCGCGCATGAGAGCGAGAAACCGAGCTGGTACTGGCTGGGTTGGACTGGAGGACATGACAGCAGCAGCTTACATTTGTCATCTCTTACCGTTATGCGTGGGTTGCCAGCTACTCTATTCTACAAAGAAATAGGTGAAGAAAGAGACTCCCAAGCTGGTATATTTAAGCGAAACAGAAAACACTAAATATAGAGGTACGTTAGTGTCGTCATAACACTACCATACAACGGTAAAAGATAAATCGGAAACTCCTGGAAGGCTGCAGGGAGTAACGATTAAATGCCCTTAAAATAATAGACCTCTCGGTTGCCATCCGAAGATGTAACTACAGCAAGCGTTTATGACTTGAACCAACCAGTAGTAAAATAATGCAAGGCAAAATATGATATTGTTATGATACAATAAAAGTTTGTTTCCTATTACCTGGCAGACATATCTATAGCTGAATTCGGAAAATACAGCTACGTACATATCTGACAGGCAAGTTTGATGAACATATCTCAGAGAATCGAAGCGGACAGGTCCAGCTTCTTTTATGTTATTTGTACATAAGCATTCATTGACGAAGTCTACAAGTCTATGTCATTGTCTTGTACGAGATTGCGATTAATGAATGAGAGCTCTTCCGAATCTTGTCAATAAGAGCTTATCGGCTTACACAATAAAAGTTATTGAGGTGTTTGTCAATGAGAACTAACCCATTACGGGACAAAGAGATATTTTGTCAATGAGAGGATACCCACTTAATTGACAAAATGATAGTATATTGTCAATGGGGGAAAATCACTGAATTGACAAAACGTAATCCAGGAAGTCGAGCATTTTATTTTTCCGATTCCCGTCTCAAACGAGGAAGGGGCAAGAATCCTGTTAAGAGACTGGGCTTACGGCAGGTAGAACGACGATGTTCAATTTGGCAGCGTAGTCCCAACTAGGAACTAACAAAATCTATCATCTGAAAAGCCCTTTCAGATGGGCTAAAAGCTTGCAAAATTATCCTGGGAAGAGGAAGAAACTCTCCAACCAGCTTCCTCTCCCGTATCACAACTAATGCCTGCTAACGCTTAAAATTTATTGGCAGTATGGCAAAGGAAGTCCTGTCTTGCGCTTTCCTGAAGAGCGTCCTCTTGATGAGTGCCTTTGCAAGAATCCTACTGAACGTTGCCGAGAGTCCTGACGTGCAGGACGTCGAGCTTTTACATAACCCGTAGCTGCCTTACCGCAGTCTTGACTGCGGTAAAGCAAGAGATCTTCCCTTGAGCTTTCCATAACTCCATCCAATCCTGGACTTTACGAAAAGCAATATTAACTGACAGAGACCTCTAGAATTTACGAAAACCCGTGGTCTTGCTGGGTTTCGAAAACTAAGTTGCTTTTTCACTTTAAGCTTCTTCCGAAGCACTGCTTACTTCACATTCTTCGCAGGCGAGGTAGAAGGGATCACCGAAGGTAGGTAAAAAATCTTTAGGCCCAAATCAGCTTGAAGAGTTAAAAGAAACGTTCAGCCAGGCGACACACCTGGCGTGCGCTGGCGCACGCTCGGCGTCCACTGGCTTGCGCTCGGCGTCCAATTGCCGCGCACTTGGCGTGCATCCGGTGCGCTTAGCGTGCCCCCGCACACGCCTGGCGTCCATCCGAGCGTCCCGTTCAAGCCGCGCGTCAAAAGAACGTGCAGAAAAGCGTCACGCTCCTGACAGGCGTCAATGCAGCGAGAGAAACTGCCTTCAGGGAAGAGCGAGAGACATCTCGGAGAGAAAACCGACTGCACGAAGCAGTCTCAGGTGAAGGGTTGATCGTGTGAGAATACGAGGGGCGAGGGAACGCCTTCTTATTCTCACAGCAACAAAGCTAGGACGTCCGCGCTCAAAAGCGTCCTGCTACTATGACTTGCTTTCCCTTTTCTCGGTGGAAAGACGTACACGAGTTCAGGCGACGTTCGCCTTCTTACTTCTCACTGCAACGAATGACGAGAGAGAGAGAGAGATGAGAGAGAGAGAACGAGAGAGAGAGAGAGAGAGAGAGACGAGAGAGACAGTGAGGAAGTGAAGCGTCCTCTTCTATAAAGCTTCTATTTAGAGGGCGCGAGTCCTTCCGAAAGCTCCAACCCCTGCGCAGGGAGGACGCTTCGGAGGACGAGAAGCAATCCTTCAGGATTCGTGCACGTGCACGCACTTTGGCAGCCTGGGAGGTATCTTCAGGTCTGCCGAAGGCATGTCAGATCGGTGGGGTTCCTTGTAACCCTCCTTCGGCTTTCGACATGCTCTCTCCCTGTTCCTGGAGTCAAGCAGAGGTCCTGGCCTATAGGCGAAATAAGGCCGATCTGACGCACCCTCCACTACACAAGGGGCACTGTCACTGCACTTAGCCACTTCACTTTTGCTCTCCAAAGCCAGCACTTTCGATTCTAAGTTACGAATCGATAGAGTATCAGAGAAAGGGCAATACCCTCTACAGACACTGTTCAGGGCCCGAAGGCAACATTACAGGGTTAGGAGTAACAACTACAGAAGTAGCACTCTTCACCACAATGATAGGAGAGCGAGCACCTTAGATTCCAAGATACAGATGGAATCTATAACGTAAAGGGCATTACCTCTCGAGACATATTTATAGCCCGTAGGCCATACTACAGGGTTAGGCAAAATAAGTCTACATGAAGGTTACCGCCTACCCTGACTTTTGTTTACTGATTAATTGCATACATCCGAATCATACATCTTCCTTACGGAATTAGACAAAGTCTCACACTCCTTACATGACAAATCTCAACAAAGAAGCAAGACCTATACCCCTCGTGCATACCAAGTGCGGAACTACCGAAGCTTTCGGTAGCCACACCCTATCTTAGCAGACAACACCCTCTGAAACTAGCCTAACTAGATTCAGATATACAAAAATGAATCAAATTCAAATCAATTTAAGATAGCGTATGCCTAGCCACAAATCCAAGTAAATAAATCAAAAGACAATTAGGATATTTAGCGGCAATGAAGTTTCCAAAATCCTAAGACGGAGGTACTGAAAACAGGTGTTTCCAGCACCGGCGACAGAAAAATTATGAATAGAAAATGGGAATGGTTCCTGATACCCGCCTCCCAGCGGCGGGAATGGGTACTAACCACCTGGCCGATCACTGTGTGCCGGAAGTTTTCGAAATTCTGTCGGACTTCAGAAAATACAGCTATATATATATCTGACAGGTAAGTTTCATGAACAAATAAGTTTTTTCAATAATTAAAAGGTCAAATTCTATAAATCCTACAGATTAATAAAGAACAGTAAAAAAACTCCCGAGAAGAGCTGTTGTTAAGCTCAGAGGTCTGGATAAACTAATCATAAAACATAAGAGTATTCATATCATAGACACAAAAAAAACTGAACACACCTCGCGCAGCATCAGCTATTAAGAGCTCACAGCCATCGAAGTCTCCTTGACATACTAGTAGATCATGTAATCTTGTTAGTCTTGGGTCTTCTAACGTAACCCTAGTTCGTTTTTCGAGCGATTCGAAAGCTTCTGTATAATTGTGCTGTCGAAAATGCTTTAGACATAAACGAATTGCTTCCCTTTCCCTGTACTAGAAACAGAGGAGGAATTGAAATTAATATCAAATATGTATGAACACAACTGTGTTCTAAATAAAATCAAGGCTTTCATCAAAGGTAGGCAGAGGCAGAACTGAATAGTATTGCGGTCTTACAATTACATAGCAAAGGCTGGAAAGTTGCATGTTTAAAAAGGACAAATTCTATACTTACTGTTGTATACCAGTTCATACATTTTTGAACTACAGCCCTGTCATCGCACCCACCAAGCGAAACATGCCAGATGCTAAAATTAAAAGTTGAGCCCCAAGACTGCAAGGAAAGTGAAACAAATGTTAACAAGGCTCACAAGCATGAGAACTAAAAGATCATCTATAATTCTTGTAACTCATGACCAAAAAGTTATATTTCTCAAACAAATTAACAAATTTCTACTTTTTAATAAACTCCAAGAGTTTATAGCTGACTTGAGAATGAAAAAATTTAAAATATGATAATTTTCATCATAAATTTAATTATTTGGATACTTACCTACTGGTAAAGTTAGCATACATCTTCACACCTAATGGTGCAAAGATATAAACTAACTTTAACAGCAGGTAAGATTCATTCCAAATAATAATCATCACTTAGCCTTAAAGCAATGATAATAGCAATTCCTTAAGTAATTCGGTTTGAAACTACAAGGTTTTAAACAGGCTTGATGTCAGAAGTTACATACACTAGGTTGCATACACAAGTTAATTACAGATGAATTATCTTTCTACCATTTTTAATTTATAGGTTCTCATTTGCAATTATAATTACTTTTATATCCTTAATTAGAGGGATCCACTCAACACTGACTGCCCAAGGCCATTTTAATCCAGACCCATCCATCGCTCCCCATGGGTGAACAATAATATGTACATTAAAAGAAAAAATAACAAAGAAAAAACAAAGAAAAACCAAATGACTTACCTTGGCAATATATTAAAGTAACAAAGTGTCAATATTTGCATACACCACCCTACTTACAAATATTCAGAGATAAAAACAACCAGAATTGCAAATTACAACTGTTTAGAACACTTGCTTTTGCCATTCACAAGATTAAATTTTATTTTGAGTACCTACTCTATACATACAGTAATATATGTATAGTGCATATTGTTTTAGGATGAAAAAACATACAGTACTATATTGATTTTATATCCTATACTTAAATTGGCATGAAGAGCACACTGACAAACTTACAAACAATTCAACATACAAAAATGGCCATCTGGAACATAACTTGTTTGTAAGTAGGTTGGTGTATGTAGTTTTAAAAATTAATATCTGAAAGTTAAAAAGTAAGTAGGTTGATGTATGTACAGTGCTCCCCCCCGGTATTCACGGGGGATGTGTGCCAGACCCCCTACGAATAGCTAGAATCCACAAATAGTTGAAAGTCCTATAAAAACGCTTAAAATGGCTTATTTTGTTAGTTAAAACTCGAAAAAAACCCACTAAAAATGTTTATACCTGGTTTTTTAATAGTTTTATCAGAAAAAGTGCATTTTATGATGAAATTGATAAAAAACACAGGAATTTGTGGATATTTCTCATAAAAAAATACAGCGAATACGCGAATTTCACGTGAATAATGGGTGGATATGTTCCAGAGAGAAATCAGCGAATGCGCGAGTCCACGAATCCGGAGACCGCGAATAGGGGGGCCCACTGTAGTTGTAAAAATGAATATCTGAAAGTTAAAAAATATCTTCATTGAACAAAAGTGAAAAGTCATACCTGAAGTGGAACAATCTTGACAAAACGTAAAGGAAATTGGTGACCAGACACGGTATGTTTTAAAACGAGGGTTTCAGAAACAGTGTCGTTCTTCAGTCCACTGAAAAAAGAAGAAACTATAAATACTGTACTTTCCAAAGATTATGAAAAGTTTGTGCATTTCGACACATTTATTCAGTTACACATTTGATCTACTTATGCCTTAAGATGTCATTGCCGTAGTGACAGGACCATCCATACTGAAGGACATTACTCCCTTCACCCTTTTGCTGAATAAGAAAACCTACTCCATAAGGGAAGGGAAAGTATTATCTTAATCAGCAGTTATCAATTAATAACTTTTATTGATGGATAATCTTTCAGCATCCTAATAAATATCAAGTGACTGACAGTATCTTTAATTCTCGCTTTCAAGATCAAATGCTAATGTACAATGCTTTTCATTCTTTCATTTTTCTAATGAAAACTCAGTCATCAAATTCCTATACAAGTAAATCCATGACTAGGCTTTTCTAGTGACTGTTCAATACACATTACCACAAACTCTTCAATAAGGTCTAATCCTTGAAGCTACTTCATTAAAATAAGCATTCTGCTATTTAATGTCTGATCTCTATACTGTCTTGGAGTAAATTCAGGATGGAGTAATGCTTCACTCAAGCTCCTTCTAGCTATGCAGCATTTTCATGGATATCAATACATACTTTCATTCCAACAACAAATACAATACAGTACCCCTCAATAAAGATAATAACTCTAGGGCAAAAATACACTTTGAAATAGTATTACATTAAAGGCAACTAGAAAAACCTCAGCAATCTACTAAGTAATAAATCTACTGTATAGTATAGCAATAATTAGAAGTTTTTAAAAATAAACATAAGATATCCTTCATTTTTACTAACCTTTCTAAAAGAAGCACCATATTATCATCAGATAGACCACCATAAACTCGAAACTTCTTAACATTGCACACGTGGGTTTTTTCATATTTTCCAAACGTTATCGTCTTTACCACAGCTGGATGTTCTAATTTCAATATTAAATACTGAAAATAGAGATGTAAGTGGTGATACAAAACAGTTTACACAGCCTAAAATAAACACATTTAAAGTTTATGTCAATCTTCTGAACAAAGCATATACTTTGGTTATTTTTCTTTTCCACAAAAGCTGCCAAAATGAAAATTAAAATCTTTCTCTGTTATACGAAAGCTGCTGTAATGAAAATTAAAATAATGAAGTGCCTAGACGTACTAGTTTTCAATTAATAAACATATTATATAACTTTGCCTTTTTTTAGCAAAGGTGCTAAGGTGATGTACAGTGCTGTTTACCCATAAAATATTACATAACTAGGCAGATCAACTGCCGATGTTTTAGATTTCACCACTTGCCAAAATAATTATACAAAACTTTCAGATAACAACAAGAGCAATGATGGAACAAGTTAGGTGAATTGTACTTTGGAGATGTCTCCTACGTTGTTTTTTTTATTTGTTTCTCAAATTATAAATGGGTTCAACTCATAACTGATGTCACAATAGTCTAAAACAAGAATTTTACTGTCTATTTAAACAACATTACTTGTAAGACCTGAGTTGCTTATATTACACACATACCTGTGGAGGGTTATTGGAATCTGACGACCATCGGGAGGACTGATCAGTTGGTTTATCTTCTAATATATTTCTGAAAAATGATATTGTCATGTTACAATAAAGTTTTATACATACTTACCTGACAGATATATACTTAGCTATAGACTCCGTCGTCTCCGACAGAATTTCAAATTTCGCGGCACACGCTACCGGTAGGTCAGGTGATCTACCGCCCTGCCCTGGGTGGCAGGACTAGGAACCATTCCCGTTTTCTAATCAGAATTCTTCTCTTCCACCTGTCTCCTGCGGGGAGGCTGGGTGGGCCATTAATCGTATATATCTGTCAGGTAAGTATGTATAAAACTTTATTGTAACATGACAATATCATTTTTATACATTCAACTTCCCTGCCAGATATATACTTAGCTGATTAGCACCCATTGGTGGTGGGTAAGAGACAGCTAACTACTGAACTAGACAGGTAAACAACATATGTTGTAGGTATTTAAAGAAATCCTTGGTTCCTACCTTATTAGGCTGAAGACTTCGCGGCTACTGCCTTGTAGTCTGCTTAGCCTCAAGAGCCTCAGCGAGATAATGATCTATGGCTAAGAGTTCTTGTGGGTCTGCCAATGGGGTCTTATCCACTTACTCGGCAGAGCCTAAAGGCCTTTGTCATTGGGTGCTATTCCACTTACATGACAATACACCTTGTTCAAGGAGCACAAAACCGATCCCGATCACCTGATCCTAACATCCATGTTAGTTCTAAGATTGTAAGGAGTCATCCCCGAACTCCTCAAAACAAACAACAAAAACTCGAAACATAATTACACTTTCATTACAAAATATACAAAAAAATTTTGTACTCCCCTACTAGTCATACATACCCTTGATCGCCTACCAGCAATGACACTCTGCTCCCGTGCGACAGTAGTGAGCTTGCTACTAGAAAACCAAGCACATATCTGACAAGAGGGTTTATGTACGATAAAAACACAAAATTAAGGATCAGTCTTTGCTCCAAGACCCAGTACTGTATCTGCTGATACAAAAAAGGACCTAGTGAGAAGCACTTCTCATAGGTCACTCTCACGTCCTTCAGATAATGAGATGCAAACACTGAATTGCACCTCCAATATGTAGTCTCGATGATATTCTTCAGAGACATGTTCTTTTGGAACGCCAAAGACGTTGCTACTGCTCTTACTTCATGCGTCTTGACCTTTAGAAGACCGAAGGATGCCTCAGAGCAGTTCTTGTGAGCGTCTGTAATAACGCTTCTCACAAAGAAAGCTAAGGCGTTCTTGGACATGAGTCGTTTGGGGTTCTTCACTGCACACCAAAGACCTTGTTGACAAGCTCCCATCTGTCTCTTCCTCTCTAAATAGAATTTAAGAGCTCTCACTGGACAGAGAGATCTCTCTATCTCTCTGCCTACCAGGTTAGATAGGCCTTTTACCTCAAAACTTCTGGGCCAAGGTTTTGATGGGTTTTCGTTCTTTGCCAGAACATTGTCTGGAAAGAACAGATGGCAGCATCTCCTTTGAACCCCACCGTGGAATCCAGAGCGTGTAATTCGCCTCTGTCTCTTGGCTGTAGCGAGAGCCACCAGGAACAATGCATTTCCCTAGTGACGTCGCGGAAGGACGCCAGATGTAAAGGTTCGAATTTGTCCGATGAAAGGGGAATTCAGGACCACGTCTAGATTCCAACTAGGTGTTCTAGGAGTAGCTGCTTTCGACGTCTCAAAAGATCTAATTATCGTCGTAGATCTTTGTCGTTAGCAATGTCTAGGCCTCGATTCCTGAAAACCGAAGACAGCATGCTTCGGTATCCTTTTATTGTCGAGACAGATAGGTGTGACTCCTTTCTCAGAAAGAGGAGGAAATCGGCAATATTCACTATAGAGGTACTGGAGGAGGACAGCTTCTGAACCTTACACCACCTCCTAAAGACTTCCCACTTCGACTGGTATACTCTTCTCGTCGAAGCTCTGCGGGCTCTAGCGATAGAGCCCGCAGCCTCGCGAGAAAAGCCTCTCGCTCTGACAAGTCTTTCGATAGTCGAAAGGCAGTCAGAGCGAGACCTGGGAGGTTGTGATGAAACCTCTCGAAGTGGGGTTGTCTGAGTAGATCGTGTCTGTTTGAAGCGATCTGGGGAAGTCCACTATCCACTCCAGTACCTCCGTGAACCATTCCTGGGCTGGCCAAAATGGGGCTATGAGTATCAACTTCGTGCTCTTCGAAGCTACAAACTTTCTGAGCACTTCCCCAGGATTTTGAACGGGGGAAAGGCGTAAGCGTCCACACCCGACCAATCCATGAGAAACGCGTCTATTACGAAGGCTCTCGGATCCTCTACTAGAGCAAAAGGTCTCTATTCTTTTGGATAGGAACGTCGCAAACAGGTCTATGTGAGGTCTCCCCCACAGGGACCAAAGACTTCGACACACTTCTCGTGAAGAGTCCATTCTGTGGGAAGGACCTGGTTTCTCCTGCTCAGTCTGTCCGCTCTCACATTTTTGATCCTTGAACAAACCTTGTGAGGAGAGTTATGCCTCTTTCTCCGTCCAGGTACGGTGTTTTGTCAACTGATAGAGGGAGAACGAGTGCGTGCCTCCTTGCTTTCTTATGTAAGCCAGAGCCGTGGTGTTGTCTGAGTTGATCTGTATTACCCCGTCTCTGACTATCTTTTCGAAGGACTTTAAGGCTAGGTGTATGGCCACAAGTTCCTTGCAATTGATGTGCCAGGACACCTGTTCCTTTGTCCAGGTGCCTGACACCTCCCTTGCTCCCAGCGTCGCTCCCCATCCCGACTCCGAAGCGTCGGTAAACAACACTTGGTCTGGGTTCTGCAGAGCAGCGATAAGCCTTCGTTCTTTTGAAGCTGAGGGATCCACCACCTCAGATGCTCTTTTTACTTCTTGTGGAAGTTGGAAGATGTCCGAGAGTTGACCCGTCTTCCAGCTCCACACCTCTTTGAGGAAAAACTGAAGAGGGCGAAGGGAAGTGAAGTCTCCCTAGCGAGAAGAACTTCTCCAATGAGGACAGGGTCCCTAAAAGGCTCAGGTAATCCCTCTGCTGAGCTGTTGCCTTTCAATTTCTCTTTCGAAGGCAAGAAAAACTCGAGATTCTCGACAAACCTCGAGCAATTCTTTCTCGCGAAGGATATACCCGAAAACCCCGAGAATCCATCTGAATCCCCAGATAGACCAAGTTCTGGCTGGGGATCAGTTGTGACTTCTCGAGGTTGACGAGCAACCCTAGCGAATCTATCATGTTCCTTGTTACTTCCAAGTCCTCCAAGCACTGACTCCTCGACTTGGCCCTGATCAGCCAGTCGTCCAAGTAGAGGGAGATGTTTATCCCTTCTAGGTGAAGCCATCTTGCTACATTCGCCATGAGGTTGGTGAATACTTGTGGGGCTGTAGACAGACCGAAGCACAGAGCCCACTGAATTGAAAGATCTTGTCTCCTATCACAAAGCGAAGATATTTCTTTGACTGATGGTGAATGGGAACGTGGAAATAGGCGTCTTGTAGGTCCAGGAGTAGACCATCCAATCTCCTGGCCGAAGCGCCGACATGACAGAGTGCGGACGTTTCCATACGAAACTTCTTTTTCTGTACGAAGCGATTCAGAGCGCTTACGTCCAGAACTGGTCCTCCACCCCCCCGATGCCTTTGGTACTAGAAAAAGGCGATTGTAAAATCCCGGGGAGTGTGGATCTTGTACCAGTTCGATGGCCTCTTTTTCCCACATTTGCTCCACCATCTGAAGAAGAGTCTTTCGCATTAACGGGTCTCTGTACCTCGCTGACAGTTCCCGAGGCGTAGATGTTAGGGGCGGTTTGTCGTCGAAGGGGATTACATATCCCTTCTTCAGGACCGACACTGACCAAGGGTCGGCTCCCTTTGTTCCCATACTCCTGCAAAGTTCAGGAGTCTGGCGCCCACTGGTGCTTGGAGGAGCAACAAGTCACTTAGATTTTTTGAATGGTCTAAATGAAGACCTTCCTCTCTTTTCAGAGCTCTTCTTCTGGCAGGGGGACGAGCCGTTGCACTCCACGAAAGGGCTGCTGAGTAGGACGAGGTTCCTTCTTAACCGTCGCCACTACCGGTCGTCCTTTCTTGGACGTTTGAGTAAGTAGGTCTTGTGTTGCTTTCTCAGTTAGTGAGCGAGATATATCCTTGACTAACTGAGAAGGAAAAGATGATCTGATGCGGGCGAACAGTAAGGCAGTCCTCTGGCTCGGAGAAACCCCTTTCGATAAAAGGGAACCATACACTGATCTCTTTTTCAGGAGACCAGCACCGAAAAGTGAAGCCACTTCACCTGAACCGTCCTGTACTGCCTTGTCCATGCAGGACAGAACGCTATGGAGAATTTCTGGGTTCTTCAGAAACTCCGGATCCTTAGATTTGTTGGCCAGAACTCCGAGCGACCAATCCAGAAAATTGAAACACCTCTACAGTGACAAAAAGTCCCTTTAGAAAGTGGTTCAACTCTGAAGTGCTCCACGTCGCTCTGACCGATCCTAAGGAGTGACGTCTAGAGGCCTCCACTAAACTGGCAAAGTCGGCATCTGCAGAGGCGGGTAAAGAAAGACCCATAGTCTCTCCTGTCCCATACCAAATACCTCTCTTCCCGTGCAATCTGGAAGGAGCATGCAGAATACCGTCTTTCCTAACTCCTTCTTCTTGTCCATCCAAGAATCTAAAGAATGGAGTGCCTTCTTCATTGATATCGCAGGCTTCATTTTCAAGAATGCCGACGATTTAGCCGTAGCTGAGCTCGAAAAGAGCGAACGAGGAGAAGGAGGAGCTGCAGGACTAAGAGAATCTCCAAACTCTTGTAGTAGTAAAGAGGCCAAGACTTTGTAACTCGAAAGTCCCTCATTAGCAGGAGGATCGTCGTCAGACAACTCGTCTAACCCTCGATCCGACGAAGGAGAACGTTCTCGTTTTGAGGAAGAGTCCTTCCAAGACCTCCTATGTTCTGAAGGAGAGGAGCTTCCATTTGGCGAAGAGTCATAACCTCCAGGAAACGAGTCCCCGACTCTTGGAACTCCTGGCTCTTGACTCTCGCCTCCTGTGACTCCTGCCTTCCCCCCCCTGACTCCTGACTCCTGCCCTTGACCTCCGGACTCCTGCCTCCTGACTCCGGACTCCGGACTCCTGGACTGTCCTGCCTCCTTGACCCTGACCTCCTTTGCCTGCCTCCTGGCTCCTGGCTCCTGCCTCTTGCTCCTGCCTCTTGCCTCCTGGCTCTTGCCTCCTGGCTCTTGCCTCCTGGCTCTTGCCTCCTGGCTCTAGCCTCCTGGCTCTTGCCTCTTGCCTGGATGCCTCCACACTCTTGGCTCTTGGCTCCTGCCTCCTGGTTGACTCCTCACTCCTGGCTCTTGGCTCCTGCCTCCTGGGTGACTCCTCACTCCTGGCCGGTGCCAGACGTGTGATTGTTTCATCCAGGTTCGTACAGGAAACCTCACCTCGTGTAGGAGTATCGATCCTGGAGGTAGATACCTCCATACGTCTGGAGGATCTTTTAATAGGAAGGGAAGTGTCTTTCCTTCTAGGAGGCTCCTTTGACAGGACTCCTACAAATGACGAAATCTGTTCCTGCATCGCCATCATGAACCTCTTTGTAGCCTCCTCTTTATCCTCTTCGGGAGGAGGGGAAGGAGGAGGGGAGGAGTCCATAGCCTCCACCTCCTGCCTCCTTCTCACTCTGGTTGGAAGAATGGCTCTTCTCGCCTTCTTAACTCCCGATGGAGACTCCTCAGGGACGTTTTCGGGCGGGTCGAGTCAATAGTCGGCGCCCTCCAACTCCTCTTGAGAGGCCGAGATCGATCGGAATCTCTCCAATCACGTCTCGGTGATGAAGATCCCGACGACGAGAAACACTCACGTAGGACGCTTTTACAATAGCGGTCCTTGGCAGTCTGGGGTGTCACAGAAACCGCCGAAGGGACACCTGATCGGTGGGGATTCTCCACAACCTCCTTTCGGCTTTCGACATTCCTTCTCCTCTGGGCATGTGAGCTTGGAAGAGGTCTAGACCATAGGAGCGTTGCTGAGCCGACCAGATGCCCCCTCCACTACACTGGGGACACTTATATCACTGTCTAATGACAAATCACTAGCCTTACCTTGTATGGCAGCCATTTTGTTTTCCATTATTTTGAAGGCTGCTTTTAGATCTGCAAGTTCTTTCGCTGGATCTACAGGTTCTGCAATAGGAGAAGGGGCTGCAATGGAAGGTGAGAAGTAAGGCAATAGCTTACCCTTGGGGAAGATCCCAAGCTTGGAATTAGTTCAGATCTAGAAACTACTTAAACTTCTATGAGAAGCCTTCCTCGCTCTCTCTCTTTCTAACTTTTTCAAATAATTAGTTAGATTCTTCCATTCGTTCTCACCTCAAATTCTCACATTCTTTACAAGTATTAGTAAAAGAACATTCATACTCCTGCACCTCTTGCATACCGTGTGAGGGTCTACCGAAGCTTTCGGCAACCTCACCTTACAGCCTACATTCACACAACGTCTCACAACCATACCAGAGTCAGACATATTTAAAGAAAAATCCAAAATCAAGTCCACAAAACAGTCCACAAAAGCGTATGCCATCCAACGCAATCCAGATACGTCACCAAAGTCGGTCAAGAAGATCAATTGCCGCGAAAAAAGAAAACCAATCGGGAGGAACCAACAACAATGTTGATGGTCCGGCGACAGAAAGAATTCTGATTAGAAAACGGGAATGGTTCCTAGTCCTGCCACCCAGGCAGGGCGGTAGATCACCTGACCTACCGGTAGCGTGTGCCGCGAAATTTGAAATTCTGTCGGAGACGACGGAGTCTATAGCTAAGTATATATCTGGCAGGGAGTTGAATGTATAAAAAGAGAGCACTTAATCATTAACATGGTAAGTTGCAGTAGTATCACCTTTTACACATTACAGACAAATTAAATATTCCAGTGCCGAAATGAGATACATACAAATGTTCCCCAGCAGGAATCTTTTCTGCATAGTTATATCAAAATAATTTTACCTAAAAGTACTACTAGTTGTACTACCTAAGTTTTTACAAATAATTAGCACACCTAACATGTTGAAAATACATATAAGACAAAATTATGGTAGTATCTATGAACAAGATAATATTCACTATTAACTGTGGATAACCATTATCATAATATTATACTACAACTACACACATGTAATCAAACTAGCCTGTAGTATATTGAGTATATTGTTCATACAGTGATTATAGATGGGTTAGTTCCATGTAGTTTTCTAACAAATACTTGTTCCTTATATCACTACAGGGCTGCTATTATTGAATTGAATATAGAATTTAGGCCAAATGCCAAGCACTGGGACCTATAAGGTAATTCAGTCCTGATAAGAAATTGACAATAAAAGGTTTGAAAGGTGTAACAGGAGGAAAACCTTGCAGTTGCACTATGAATCAATTGTTAGAAGAAGGTGGAAAGTAAGATGGAAGAAAGAGAGTATGAAAGGAGGTGGTACAGTAAAAGGAACGACAGGGGTTGCAGCTAGGGGCCGAAGGCACGCTGCAAAGAACCTTAAGTAATGTCTATAGTGCACCCCATGAGGCGCACTGACAGCACTAACCACCTACGTCAGGGCCGCTATTATGCAAGACCAGACTACATGTGCCGCAGTGAATTTCTTGGTCCACCTTTTGAGTGGTTACAGCCCACACTACCTGCCATGAACATAGCCCTTGTAGGAATAAAGGGAAATATGGTTGGTCACCGAACATGTGTGAAATTTGTAACATGCTCCTGGCAACAAGTTTTGAGAATGAAACAGCTTGTTTTAACCTGTCTTGCTGGGTCCTAGGTTTCAGTAAGGTACTAAGGATGGGAGATTTCATCTCTGCAAAACTCCAACAGAGTATATCCCCTTTCCATCTCTCTCTGTCCAGAATTCCATGTTTGGGTTCTGGACTTGGAACCAATGAAAGCATTGGTTCCTAGTACCTCCCAGGAAAACTCCTCCAATGGAGAAGAGGAGTCTTTATATGGGAAAGATGTCCTTATGATTGGACATGAAGAGGATACTGCCTCTGAAACTGCTCTGCTGAACCCAGAAGGACCAGAGACAACCTTCAGCTGTACATGAGAGATATACCTTAGAAGAGAACCTAACTTCCATCCAGCAATCAGATAATAAAGGGGATCCTAATAGGGTCCACCTAACCCCACCTGATGTCTGTATCTTCCGTGGGGTACTATAGTGATTCATCCACGACTGTGTCTTTTGTTGCCAAGCAGTCACAATTCAGCTGCCTGGGCACAATCAGATGACACAAGCTCCTCTAACAGGGAAATACACGAGGAAATTATAAACAGTATCAAGGATGTTCTTGCTACTGAGCATCAGTATATCAGTGATGTTATCCATGATTCCAAATAGGAATTCAGGTGTCCTGGACACTAAATTAGATATAAGATGTAAGAAATTCTTAGCCTTTCAACAAAAGAATAAAGAGCTCCAACTGGTAGCATTAATAAGGCCAGTTCAGGCTACAAAACCTCAAATCAAGGGATAGTAGGGGCTCCATTTGATAACCCCTGGCGCAACACTTTGATGTGTACCTTCTCTCCTGATGGTAAATACCTTATTAATGAACGGAAAACCAAAACCATGAGTGAAGTTGAACACGTAAAATTTTGGGACAAGGCAACATTTCCTAATTCTGAATGGCACTTAGTCCCTCCTTCAGTAGGCACTGAGAAACTGCCAAGGGAGAGGGCTATCCTACCTACGAATATAGCATTGAAAGCCATAGAAGAGACCTTTTATTTGGTCAATCGCAAATCTCCAATATGTCACTCCCCGATGTATCTTCCTTATTATACTCTTCTGTAAGGATCTTTTGAGGAGTCTGTTGTGGCTCAACTCAGTGAATGAGCTCGACAACAGAACTGTACAGTACATGCTCTCCTTGGAAAATGGGAATCCAGGAAACAATGGACTCAAGAGTTTTCTCTTCCTAAACCACAGAAGGTCCATTATGACACTGAGTCATACAAGCCTCCTGTTGCCCCTAAAGGTTCCCAACAACAACAACAGAAGAAGGGACAACAGCAGTAAAAGCATCCCTTTCAAAGTGTGCAAAGACGCTCTTACCCAGAAAAGGAGAAAATACTCCTAGAATGCCTATTAAAGGCAAGTAAAAAGATGGAGCCCAATAAGAATGGTATGGCCAGGAGTTGTCTTCTACAGTATCACAAGCAATGGAAGTCCTCCCCTTGGGAAGACCGTTCTATTCTCAACGGGCTAGGGTGGAAATGGTTTCATCCTCCCTCCCCCCTTTTACAGAGGTCTTTCCAAGAACCAGACACCTCCTTGGAAGATTACACGCAGAAGGCTCTTTTAAAGGGAGCCATGGAGAAACATATGTATATTTGCCACCAAGCACTTCTCTTCAATGTCCCAAAGAAGGATTCCTCTGGATGGAGGGTGATCCTCGACCTATATGCCACTGTGAAGTAAAGGTCAAGTATAAAAGCCTTAAATTTTTGCTTTGTTTATGAATTGGATACTGTTTTACACCTGCAATCCAGCATTCTTTATCCACACTAACCAACCCTTTGTTACACTTTTTTCTGATCTATCAATTGCACCTTAAAATTCTCCTCAGATAAGTAGTTGCTACAACAAGACACCCCCTACCCACACTCACATACTGATTAAGTCATAAGTATTAATAGCAGCAAGTTACAGAACATCAAAATTATTTTAAGCTGTGTCCCTGCAATGTACAAAAGAACTGTACTTGCAGCTCTTTGGCATTCTTGTCCAGTTAGAAAAGTTGGCAATGAGAACCAGACATTTTCAATATCTTTTGTGACCCCAGTCCCTGGTGCATGCATACTGGGTGTTGCTCAATAAAATTTAAGAAACCATATGATTTTTTGTGAAACAATGACACTATATTACTCTTTTGACCATGGTGTCCTGCATTATCTGAGGGGCAGATGGCACATTACTATCTTGTAGGGAAACCATTGTGGCGCCAGGATTCTCATCTGAAATGGAACAATAAAGTTGGTAATAAAATTTTTTAACTTTCAACATAACCCATAGGGTTGTACCATGTATAATTTGCCTTTAGCTGCACATTGTAGGCAGCACTAAAGGTTCTTTAGAGCAACTGCTTTCTGGCAGTTTCTTTGCAACTTTGTCTCTGCCTGCCTCACTGTCCTATTTCAACTTAACTTCCTCAAATTTCCAGTTTTCCTCCAAGAACAAATCCTTTTTGTAAGTCCTATGTGTCTCTAAATGTGATGCTATGGTCTCATTAAAACCTCAGAAATATACAGATAAATGGACTATTTACACTACAATTCACTGATAAGATCATTGGGGTTTAGTATGGCTACTGGCTGTGTCTAGATGCTAATGGGGTTATTCAGATTTTACTCTGTATCCTATACCTAATTCCTAGGAGCTACATTAACATCACTCTTCATCATATCAACACCAGTACTCAACGAGCTCACAATACTGTAATTGTCATGAAGAAGTATCCAGGTTCTATTACCTTACATTATGAAGCTTTTTCTTGTCAAAGTATCGCAGAGCAGCACCAAATTTTTCTCAATGCACCTAATTTGTACAAGAAGATAGTCTGGTAACTTGTGCAAGTGGTGGCCCTGTCACTGATCCTGCTAAGATCTTGTAAGTCATTTCCTTGTTAATAGTATCCTTTTGTTCTCCCTCTGATGGTCTTCATGTTTTGTACTCCCATTGACAATGTCAGTGAGTTCAGTTCACACTGACAATATCACAAATCTTGTTTATATTGATAGAATTGGTCTACTGCATTCCTGTCAGTGGTATCGATAGGTAACTGAATATGGCACTACCATTGATGGTACTGGTGTTGCTGCCATTAAATATACCGGTGCACTCTCCTCTTGACAGCAGCAGCAAGTCACTACCATTTATGACATCAGTTTACCATGCCTTGAAGGGCATGGTCTGCTGTGCTATAACTTTTGTAAATAGATACAGTCTTGTGCCAGCACAATTTCATTAATGAGAAATGCTAAACTGCTCAAACCTCGAAGCCATCAGTTTTCAAACCCCTTACTGGCATCTACCAAACTTCTTTCAGTGAATGAAGTGTTGGTATATAGGTAGTCCAGTTTGACAGGCACTTTGTGAACCAATAATTTCAAAGTATGTATATAAGATATATATGGTGAAAATGTTGATGTATATGTAAAGGAACTATTATTATTTAATAACAGATACTGTAAAATCACAAAATAGCAAAGTAAGGTGGTCTGTTGACATCAAACAGAAATGAAAAAATGCATGTTCTAAACTGTGACTACATTGTTTACCTAGTTATGCCTAGCCAATCTCTTATACTGATACGTATATGTTTTGTAAGTGATATAGCCAGCCAAATATAGGCCAGCCTGTGTCTAAAAACAATTCCTTACCAGTGCTCAGTCATTCATGTAATGGAGAGACTGAGTAAATGTGGAGGACACAAACTAGGCAAACTGACTAATCTGGGACAACAGCACTAAAGAATTCCAAGGAAACCCTCAGAGTCAAATGATGTAAGATTCTTATGATGTCATCAATAGAAAACTCTATGAAGAATTATTTCCAGAAATGGAATCATGCAGATGACATCTGATGGGTGCTGGAGAATAGTTCAACTCCATCTCCTGAAAAGGTTCAGTACCAGACAGTAACACTCCAGTTTGTGGTTCATAACGAGCAAAATCACTAAAAACTTCATTCTTTTCCCCTCATGTTTTACTGAGTAATCATTTTGGAAAACAGCAGTAAATGATGTAATACTGGATTCTTAAGTTATTGTAATCTTGAATAATGCAAAAAATATGTACATACTCTAACTCATTTAGCATACCTCAGTTATAAGTACTTTTAAACAGCAAAGTAGAGAAAGTTCCATTCTTGGCTAACTTCAACTAATCACTTTGACAGTTTATGTTTATTTATACGTTTTTATTTTAATGCCACAGTAATCATGGTATAAAAAGAAGAGCGATCAAGGAAAACAGTTATCTTCATTACAGTCTTTTAGTCTGAAACCACTAACATGATAACAGTGATCCAGGTAATATTTTAAGAAGCTTGGAACACATGCTGATAGGCTATTCCTTAGCCCTTAAGCAGTCTGTGAAAATCGAGTTTATCAAAGACGAGCTGCGATGAATTCCAAGAATCTTAAAGGTTAATAGTTAATCATGAGTACAAAGGAGATATGTAGTCATCTTGTTATCCATATATCCTTCCACTGATAAATGATTCTATGCAAAATAACCATTTATTGCAACATGGTAGCCACTATGCACCTGCATCATGAGTAAATGAAGCAGCTAATGACAAATGTGAGACATGAGTAGGGGGGACCTCCTTTAGTGAAGGTTACTCACCAAAGAAGAAGACTCAAGACTGAATTCTTCAACTGCTGATTCAGTTCTCAGCTAACACCACTCCATTCCAGGCAGTAGCCTAAAGCATACATAATAAGAGGTTTGTACACTGTAGGGGTACTACTTTTGTTATCAAACAAGAAAAGAGGTTAGTCCAGTGGTTGGAGTCATGTCTCACATTTGGTAGTATACGTAATAAAAAAAGAAAGAAAAACCTATCAACTCTGTGTCAGTGTAGTACCCTGTTAGGTCAGAAACAAGTTCTGATCAATCTAGCCTCAGATACCTAATTTCATATGCTACTGGCCTAGCCTAAGATAAGTAAAACTTGGTGTAAATATTTAAATCAACACTATTTACTCTAAAACAGATGAAATATGGATTTAGTGATAAGTTTTAAACTGATTCTGATCAATTTAATATGCAGTTCCATCAGGAATGCTTGGTTAACCATTATAGTTCCCTCATCCTTGTACTAATGTAGGAAACTGGGCTATTTTGTGGAAGGGGAGAACGAAAACAAGTGAAAACAGGACTAAAGCCATGTGTCCAGTAACCGGAACACCTGGCCCTACCTGACTGAAGAGAGGAGAAGCAGGAGGGAGTTTCTGACCTAAGCTAACCCAGAAAGTAAGGTTTCTTGCCAGGGTTTCCGTCTTGTCGTTAGGTACTGGGGACTTGAACCATGAATTTAACAAAAACAAACATCCAATTTGTATCAAATGAAACATCCAATTTGTATCATATTCCACCAGTCTTAATAAACTTTTAGTACTATCAAACACTAGAAAATAACGAGCTTCATAATAATGGACAAGCTAGTCTAGCTGCAGGCGCAATCGCACAAACACACCTTTCACATATTAACAGAGAACAATTGCATAGCAAAATGAGTAAAAATCTTCTGGATTCATCGTCACACCACTGCTGCATATAACTGGGCTAATTACACAAATTATGAAGGCAGTATTAGATAGTAATAAATGGAAGAATATTCCAGGACATTTGTTGAAACGCTGCACAGTCATATAACGAATGTCACATCCATTGGAAGGCACGGGGACGTGGGGTAGCACTGCAGAGCTGCACACACATCTTTCTGCTATGCATTCTGTTTTGTTGGGTGTTCCAGGAGGGAGCGATGAAGGCTTTGGCCAGGTCAGCTTATGGTGCCCTACAACAGGTTAGGTAAGCATGCATCCATGTTGCGATATTTTTTATTGGAGGGCCTACAGTTTAGTTGGCCAAGAGTATCGTCTGCTAGATAATTGGTGGACGAATACAAACAAGATGGCGCACATATGTTTTGGCGCGATTTTTGAAAACGTGCAGTAATAGAATATAGAAAAGCCTATAAAAACGGTAAGGGGGACCTTGTTGGGAACCGGGGTTTTTGGGTGAAGGGAACACACATAATAAAGGGCAAATGGAAATCGTATTTTCAGGCATAAATTTTCGTAAAACAGTAAGGGGGGACCTATTGGGAAACCAGGGTTTTTTGGGGGGGGACGACGACAATTAACACTAGGAAATCCACGAAGCGGCTGTGTGGCTGACCCCCTACTCTACATTCGTTCGGACATGAGTTGCGCAGCCTGGCTAACTAAACTGTCCCCCTACTCTACATTCGTAATTCGAACACATGGACTGTTAGCCTAAGTGGACGTTCGGGCATGAGATGCACAGCCTGGCTAACTAAACTGACCCCTAACCAAATGAATCAACCTAACCTGACTTAGGGCGCGTGCCCTAACCTGGCCGGGGGGCGAAGTATGGTAACAATGATTGTGACCTAACCAAACGAACCAACCTAACCTGACTTAGGACTCGTACCCTAACCTGGCCGGGGGGCTCCGTCCCCCTGGAACCCCCCAGTATGGTAACAATGATTGTGACCTAACCAAACAAACAAATCTAACCTGACTTAGAACACGTACCCTAACCTGGCCGGGGGGCTTCGTTCCCCTGGAAACCCCCAGTATGTTAACATTGATTGTGACCTAACCAAACAAACAAATCTAACCTGACTTAGGACGCGTACCCTAACCTGGCCAAGGGGCCCCAGTATGGTAACAAAGGTTGTGACCTAACCAAACAAACCACACTAACCTGACTTAGGGCACAAAACTGTCTTCCTCTTTCATGAGGCTCATTTTTCCCTCTTTGCAGTTCTCATATTGACCACTAAAATTGCCTAAAAGGCCACTTTTAAAAAGGAACAAACATAACACGTCAATATCGTCTCAGAACTTGATCAAGTCCAAAAACATGACCGGGTTAGCAGCAGCAAAAGCAACGTGCGAGTGATGAGGAGTATACGGCGACGGCATGTTGACTGTTTTGAATGGTCGCGCCTCGCGGGTCGTGGTAGGTCTTCCAGTTCGAGAGGACTACTTACCTATGCGGATGGATCTGGTTGTTGTATGGCCGGGTCGGTCACGGAACTACTTACCTTGGTGGAGGGATTATGGGCCTGGGCAAAAGGTGTTGCGCGGCTCGGACAACTAAACTGTAAAGTACCGCTTTTATTTGCTTTTAAACAGGCAGCGACTAGGGTAAAAAACCGCATGGTACAGGGGTGGACCATGTACAATCAATGTGTACAACCCCAAGAAAAGTACATTATAACGCGTCCTGACACCGGAGTAGAGGTCTTTAGCTCCGTTTCTCACCAACAACAAGTCGTGTCTGATGCCCATCTCTGATGTCAGGACGCGTTATAATGTACTTTTTTTGGGGTTGTACACATTGATCGTACATGGTCCACCCCTGTACCATGCGGTTTTTTACCCTGTTGGTAACAAGCCTAATGTGCACAATTTAATACTTAAATCATATTGGGATGACTCATCCGCACATATGCGAAGAGCAATAATTGTAGTTACAATCAACAAAGTACGAATAGTCAAACCCAATCTGCTTGCATAAACCAACCCATAGGCTAGGCTAGCTTGGCATATTTCAGCTGTCAGGCTTGCCGAGCTATTTGTTTCTGGATTTTTACTGTAATAATAAGTCACGCATAATTGTCGTAAGAAAATACGGTGCTTTCGTATATAGGTACTAGCCTGTCCAGCTTGGTCTCCACAAGTAGGCTAGGTTAGCCCAGCTAAAGTTCACTGTAGCCTCACTTTTACAGTGCATAGCCTATCAAGATGCCATATTCTCTCCTAGACAGACCAATCCTGCTTTAAATAAACCATGTTAGACTGCAATTTAGCCCGCCATTATATTATAAGGTCAGGTAGCCTAACTGAAGCCTAACCTAGTACAACTGGTTAACCCACAACTAGGTATACCTACTAGGTAGCTACCTAAAACTTAAGGTAGCCTAACCTAGTCAGTCCTTACTAGGATACTACTAGGATACCAAACTGTATCAAAGACTGACTAATCCTGCCTCAGGTAATCCAGGTTAGACTGTAATTGATTCTATTTAAGGATTCCTGGTTAAGCAACGTAGCCCAACCTACGACAGGTTAGTTCCATTCATGTCTCTCAGAGAAGAGGCATTTCGTGAGGACATGCGTGCCAAAGGGCCTCGTTCCCCCCAGCAGAAGGGCACGGATGATGAAGTGGTTCCTGCTCCGAGAGGGTAAAAGAAATAAAAAAGAAAATGCCCCCAAAAGAACGCAAGAGAGAGAGAGAGGAGGAGAGAGAGAGAGCGTCGTCGTCGACGGGTCCTAAGGTCGGTCACAGTTCCGTCGCCTTAATTCCACACCACTCTAACCAAGACTTTCTTTCGCACTTACTCTGGTACAAAATTGGCGGAAAACGTCGAATATTTATGGATGGAATATTTCAGGTTTTGTAATTGTTCCCCTGAAGTCGTCGACTCTGCCATTGTTGTTTTTGTTTTGGTCACTTGAAACCCTCCATCAGCTGAGACTGAGTGAGAGAGCTGCTCACTTTCACAACGTCAGAGGATCGGCCAAGGTATGGAGGGCCTCCTCTGCGGCTCTCACTTATAAATGTTGTTGTTCTGGCTGGCACAAGGGTTGTTCTTGCTGCCGTTTGTTGTTGTTGTTAGATGGGGCTCACCTCGTGTCACAACGGGCTCCTCTTGTTCATTTGGTCAGTCTGTGGATGAATGATCAAGCAAGGGTATGACAGGTTTTATTTTGTTTGCAATTGTTGTTGTTCTGGGTGACACAAGGGTTGTTGTTGTTGTTAATTGAGGCTGACCTTGTGTCATAAGATGCTCCTCTTGTTCATTTGATTTGGTCAGTCTGCGGAGAAATGATCAAGCAAGGTTAAGACAGGTTTTGATTTGCTTGCAATTGTTGTTGCTCTGGCTGGCACAAGGGTTGGTCTTACTGCCTTTTGTTTGTTGTTGTTCTTGTTGTCGTTAGATTGGGCCTGACCTCGTGTCACAATAGGTTCCTCTTATACAGTATGTCAGTCTGCAGAGGAACGATCAGCAAGGGTAAGGCAGGTTTTAATTTGTAAGTGCTTTTAAATGTTGTTGTTCTGACTGACATGGGTTGCTGTTTTTTTTTCTTTTCTTGTTGTTATTAGATTGGGTTGACGTTGTACCAGAACACGCTTTTGTTCATTGTGCAGCCTGTGTATATTGATCAAGGGTAAGCCAGGTTTTATTTAGCAAGTGCTAACTTTTCTTCGCTGATTCGCAAGTTCGCAAAGATTTCTTATGGTAAGAAAGTTTATTTCAAAGCAAAAATGGAATAAGCATCTGTATTGCATAGTAATTTAATAGAATTGTCAACTATGAGCAGAAAGATATGTGTTATTTTTGAGCAATGTGAATAATAAAGCTTCAATAAAGTATGTCAAGTACGAGTGATTTCACGCATAATTTTCACCTATCGCCAAGGTCCGACAGTTAACCTTGGACTCGACCAATGCGTTAGATGATATAATACGCATCATCGATTGTTTAAATGTAAAAACTAAAACACTCACATACATTTTGCTAAAGAGATGTTAAAACAAACACTGACCAAATAGGTCGTGTGGAAACGTGAAAGAAAGATTAAGTAATATGCAAAGTGAAGAAAAGTTATTTGTTTGATTTACAGTGAAAATGCAAATGGCAACAACGCATATAGCGAACGCTGATGTTGAAGAGTAATGTTCTTTTCATATTGAATGTTAATGATCACGAACACGACTTTCTTTAACTTGTTACCTGTATATATTATATGAGAAATGTAAGCAAAGTATACTTTATGTACAAGGATGTTTAAATGCTTTCTTACATTAAAGTTGGGCACGTTGGATCAGATGATGCAAGAATGTGCGTGTGTAATAGAGAGAGAGAGAGAGAGATGGGGATTAAAATGAAACCCAGTGTTTTCTTTGTGAATTTGTGATAAGGTCCTTTGGGGAAGGGTTTCTAATCCATTCCATTCCTTTGACTCCCAGATGACTAGGGTAGGCTGGTACGTGGTATCAGCATAGGATCAAGCATAGACAACAATTTCTCTCTCTCTCAAATAGTTTGCAGGGAAAATTCAAGACCCTGCTGGAATGAAAAGACGAAAGGTAGAAGAAGAATGTTAGCTATAGTATATAAACAAACGTACATTGGCTCCAGTAAAAGAGCCCATCATCTTGTATTAAAATAAAGAAGAAGAACATACGAGGGACCCCCCCCCCCCAACATTGTTTCCTCTTGTAAACTGTTAATCGTTGCCTTGCCTCTTTTTAGTGGAACTGTGTATAGGCTATCCAATTGAAACATTAGGTCGGTCATTCATTATTATGCCTTTCATGGTAGCCTACAGAGCTTTGCAAGTGATATGAACGTAGCCACAAAACTATCAAACAACAATTATTACCACCCAGTTTTGACATTCAGACTCACGCAAGTTGATCAAAAGCGAAGCGAAAATATTTCGAAATGTATTGCTTAAATTCAACCATATTTTCAGTGTCAAAACAGAATCTTCCGTGAGTAAGCAGCGACGAAAGTTGCCGTTTGCTGCAGGTTGGCTAAAGTTGTTGCTATGGTTTTATACGTACGGGATTTTATATTAAAGAATAGTTCTTTCCAATTCCATCTGCTTTGTTGTTGTTACTTTCCAGTCGTTCCCATGCTCCATTTTGCACCTTCCGTCTAAAAATAAATCTTCTTGTCCAGCCTTTTGGGATGTGCGTTAGACTGTTTGCTTTGCAGTTTACAGTGATAATCCTGTGAACAATATGAGGGCCTGTTTTTGTTAGTCATGACAATGTGTGAAGTAAATTGAGTCTTGTATGACATGTTTTTATCGTCATAATACATCGTAACGCAACAGCATTTAAGTTGAAAAATGGAACGATATTAAAACATCTTCAATACGACGGGTAGACCAATGTCTGTAGATGAAAATGTATAAACGGTAACTCAAAGGTCCTGCGTAGGTCACGTCTTTGCCTTTGGTCGTGCACGTCTCCGGTGGAGGTCAAAATGGGCGGAGGTAGACAGAAATATGGCCTTGTCCCTTGAGTGTCGAAACACCCAGAACTTTCTAGGATCGCCTTTGGTCCGTTTCTTTCACATGCACACAGATGGTTTGATGTCTTGTAGATTTATTCGAGGTTTCGTGGAGAGAGAGAGAGAGAGAGAGTAATTCTCTTGGGAATAATGCATCTATCAACTTTTGTTTTCTTTTTTAAGAAAAATAAGTAGTCCTATTATTATTATTATTATTATTATTATTATTATTATTATTATTATTATTATTATTATTATTATTATTATTATTATTAAAAATAATGTAAACAAAATTATGGTCAATAAATAATGGTACTGGCAACAGTTTTTGTGTACGTAAATG
>NC_061107.1:13607675-13641950 GCF_015104395.2 Macrobrachium nipponense | reverse complement strand
CATTTACGTACACAACTGTTGCCAGTACCATTATTTATTGACACCATACTTTTGTTTACATTATTTTAATAATAATAATAATAATAATAATAATAATAATAAAATAAAAAATAATAATAATAATAATAATAATAATAACTAATAATAATAATAATAATAATAATAATAATAATGTGGCGCCGTGGAGGAGTGGGTTAGGTCGTCAATAGACTTAAGTCAAGTTAAGCAACATTGGGGCTGGTCAGTCGTTGGATGGGTGACCGCTCTCCTCGGCGTTGATTCCTTGGGAAAGGATCTTTACCATAATTTCCTCAGTCTACTCAGCTGTAAATGAGTACCTATCCCTGATGGGGTAGGGTCCAGCTATGGGTTTAAATAGCAAAACTCAGCAATGATGGAAAGAAATGAAAGAATAAACGACAAACGACGTAAATGGAACCTCTGGCAACAGAAGAGCTTCGTCCGGCAACCAGGTATTCAACCCAATTGAAGGGGAAGACGGTCAGGTACTTGGAGGTCGTCATCCAGCAACTAATCACCACAACGAGAGTAATCAACAGCCTGAGATTGGAGCTACAGAGGCAAAAAGGAAGAAATGGACAAGAGAAGAAAATAAGGAAAATATGGAGATGCTACATCAGAAGCAACCCGACGGAGAGAGGATATAGAAGAAGATTGGTCAACATCTGGGAATGAGAGGAATAACACCCCCCAAACAGAGCAGAGGGCTGGCAGACCAAGTAAGGAACATAAAGAAAAAGAACTGGCTCTCCCCAACAAAGAAAGAGAAGAACTGGAAAGGGAAATGTCACACGACAACGAATTACACGAAGACGAACGAGAGACGATGCCACAGAAGACGACAGGAATGATGAGGTATCAAACACGACACACGAAGAAACACCGACGAAGTAACAGAGAGGACGGATGGGATGGGTAGAAAAGATTAGACAATGGATGGAGCCAGATACAGAGAGAACAAAGATCCCCTCCATGAAAGCCTACAACACCAAGAAATTAAGGGAGAAAACAAGTGAGGTCATGAAATAATGGGCATAATACACACCACCAGTATCACAGAAACAAATAACTTGACATATGCAGGAGCAAGATTAGTAGCAGAACTGATGGGGATTCGAACACCACACCACCAGCACAACCAACCCAACAGAAACCAAAACAGCAACCTCCTTGGAAAAGGCGCCTGGAAAAGCAAATCATGGTGATGAGATCAGACTTGAGTAAACTGAAAGAGATGGCAGAAAAAGGCTAAGAAGCAAGAAAACAAGGGAGGAACTCAACGAGAAATACAAGTACAAGAGTTGGGGACTAAACAACACAATAGAAGATGTAAAACAGAGGCTTAGGCTTAAGGCCCAAAGCACATAAGATCCAACGATACACGAACAGGAATAAGGGATACCAACAGAACAAACTATTCGGAACCAACCAGAAAAGACTATACAGCCCAACTATGAGGGGAAGACAACCACCCAGAAATTCCTGAAGCCGAACCAAGTAAGAGACTCTGGGAAAACATATGGAGCAATCCGGTATCACACAACAAACATGCAACATGGCTCCAGGAAGTCAAGGAAGAAGAAACAGGGAGAATAAAAACAAAGATTCACAGAGATCACGACAGACACAGTCAGACACCAACTAAAGAAAATGCCAAACTGGAAAACCCCAGGTCCGATGAAGTCCATGGATACTGGCTGAAAAACTTCAAGGCCCTACACCCACGAATAGCAGAACAACTCCAGCATTGTATCTCAAATCACCAAGCACCCAAATAGATGACCACAGGAAGAACATCCTTAGTACAAAAAGACAAGAGTAAGGGAAATATAGCCAGTAACTACAGGCCTATCACCTGCCTACCAATAATGTGGAAGTTACTAACAGGTATCATCAGTGAAAGGCTATATAACTACCTAGAGGAGACAAACACCACCATCCCCCACCAACAGAAAGGCTGCAGAAGGAAGTGTAGGGGCACAAAAGACCAGCTCTGATAGACAAAATGGTAATGAAGAACAGTAGGAGAAGGAAAAAACCAACCTAAGCATGGCATGGATAGACTATAAGAAAGCCTTCGACCATGATACCACACACATGGCTAATAGAATGCCTGAAAATATATGGGGCAGAGGAAAACACCATCAGCTTCCTCAAAAATACAATGCGCAACTGGAATACAATACTTACAAGCTCTGGAATAAGACTAGCAGAGGTTAACATCAGGAGAGGGATCTTCCAGGGCGACTCACTGTCCCCACTACTCTTCGTAGTAGCCATGATTCCCATGACAAAAGTACTACAGAAGATGGATGCCGGTACCAACTCAAGAAAAGAGGCAACAAAATCAACCATCTGATGTTCATGGACGACATCAAGCTGTATGGTAAGAGCATCAACGGAAATAGATACCCTAATCCAGGACTGTAAGGATTGTATAGAAAAATGCGCCTTAGTCAAAAACATATACAAAAAGGCAAAGTAACGAGAACTGAAGGGATAAAGCTACCAGATGGGAGCAACATCAAACACATAGATGAGACAGGATACAAATACCTGGGAATAATGGAAGGAGGGGATATAAAACACCAAGAGTGAAGGACACGATCAGGAAAGAATATATGCAGAGACTCAAGGCGATACTCAAGTCACAACTCAACGCCGGAAATATGATAAAAGCCATAAACACATGGGCAGTGCCAGTAATCAGATACAGCGCAGGAATAGTGGAATGGACGAAGGCAGAACTCCGCAGCATAGATCAGAAAACCAGGAAACATATGACAATACACAAAGCACTACACCCAAGAGCAAATACGACAGACTATACATACACGAAAGGAAGGAGGGAAGAGGACTACTAAGTATAGAGGACTGCGTCAACATTGAGAACAGAGCACTGGGGCAATATCTGAAAACCAGTGAAGACGAGTGGCTAAAGAGTTGCATGGGAAGAAGGACTAATAAAAGTAGACGAAGACCCAGAAATATACAGAGACAGGAGAAAGACAGACAGAACAGAGGACTGGCACAACAAACCAATGCACGGACAATACATGAGACAGACTAAAGAACTAGCCAGCGATGACAATTGGCAATGGCTACAGAGGGGAGAGCTAAAGAAGGAAACTGAAGGAATGATAACAGCGGCACAAGATCAGGCCCTAAGAACCAGATATGTTCAAAGAACGATAGACGGAAATAACATCTCTCCCATATGTAGAAAGTGCAATATGAAAAATGAAACCATAAACCACATAGCGAGTGAATGCTCGGCACTTGCACAGAACCAGTACAAAAAGAGGCATGATTCAGTGGCAAAAGCCCTCCACTGGAGCCTGTGCAAGAAACATCAGCTACCTTGCAGTAATAAGTGGTACGAGCACCAACCTGAGGGAGTGATAGAAAATGATCATGCAAAGATCCTCTGGGACTATGGTATCAGGACGGATAGGGTGATACGTGCAAACAGACCAGACGTGACGTTGATTGACAAAGTCAAGAAGAAAGTATCACTCATTGATGTCGCAATACCATGGGACACCAGAGTTGAAGAGAAAGAGAGGGAAAAAATGGATAAGTATCAAGATCTGAAAATAGAAATAAGAAGGATATGGGATATGCCTGTGGAAATCGTACCCATAATCATAGGAGCACTAGGCACGATCCCAAGATCCCTGAAAAGGAATCTAGAAAAACTAGAGGCTGAAGTAGCTCCAGGACTCATGCAGAAGAGTGTGATCCTAGAAACGGCACACATAGTAAGAAAAGTGATGGACTCCTAAGGAGGCAGGATGCAACCCGGAACCCCACACTATAAATTCCACCCAGTCGAATTGGAGGACTGTGATAGTGTAAAAAAAAAAAAAAAAAAAAAAAAAAAAAAAACAATAATAATAATAATAATAATTAATAATAGGACTACTTATTTTCTTAAAAAGTTAAAAAAGAAAACAAAAAGTTGATAGATGCATTATTCCTAGAAGAATTACTCCCCGAATTACTCTCTCTCTCTCCCCGAAACCTCGAATAAATCTACAAATGACATCAAACCATCTGTGTGCATGTGAAAGAAACGGACCAAAGGCGATCCTAGAAAGTTCTGGGTGTTTCGACACTCAAGGGACAAGGCCATATTTCTGTCTACCTCCGCCCATTTTGACCTCCACCGGAGACGTGCACGACCAAAGGCAACGACGTGACCTACGCAGGACCTTTGAGTTACCGTTTATACCTTTATACCTACAGACATTGGTCTACCCGTCGTATTAAAGATGTCTGAATATCGTTCCATTTTTCAACTTAAATGCTGTTGCGTTACGATGTATTATGACGATAAAAACATGTCATACAAGACTCAATTTATTTCACACATTGTCATGACTAACAAAAACAGGTCCTCATATTGTTCACGGGATTATCACTGTAAACTGTAAAGCAGTCTAACTCACATCCCAAAAGGCTGGCCAGGAAGATTTATTTTTAGACGGAAGGTGCAAAATGGAGCATGGGAACGACTGGAAAGTAACAACAACAAAGCAGATGGAATTGGAAAGAACTATTCTTTAATATAAAATCCCGTACGTATAAAACCATAGCAACAACTTTAGCCAACCTGCAGCAAACGGCAACTTTCGTCGCTGCTTACTCACGGAAGATTCTGTTTTGACACTGAAAATATGGTTGAATTTAAGCAATACATTTCGAAATATTTTCGCTTCGCTTTTGATCAACTTGCGTGAGTCTGATTGTCAAAACTGGGTGGTAATAATTGCTGTTTGTTAGTTTTGTGGCTACGTTCATATCGCTTGCAACAGCTCTGTAGGCTACCATGAAAGGCGTAATATTGAATGACCGACCTAATGTTTCAATTGGATAGCTTATACACGGTTCCACTAAAAAGAGGCAACGATTAACAGTTTACAAGAAGAAACAATGTTGGGGGTTTCCTCGTTTGTTCTTCTTCTTTATTTTAGTACGAGATGATGGGTTCTTTTACTGGAGCCAATGTACGTTTGTTTATATACTATAGCTAACATTCTTCTTCTACCTTTCGTCTTTTCATTCCAGCAGGGTCTTGAATTTTCCCTGCAAACTATTTGAGAGAGAGAGAGAGAGAGAGAGAGAGAGAGAGAGAGAGAGAGAGAGAGAGAGAGAGAGAGAGAGAGAATTGTTGTCTATGCTTGATCCTATGCTGATACCACGTACCAGCCTACCCTAGTCATCTGGAGTCAAATGAATGGAATGGATTAGAAACCCTTCCCCAAAGGACCTTATCAAAAATTCACTAAGAAAACACTGGGTTCCATTTTAGTCCCCACCTCTCTCTCTCTCTCTCTCTCTCTCTCTCTCTCTCTCTCTCTCTCTCTCTCTTTACACACGCACATCTTGCATCATCTGATCCAACGTTGCCCAACTTTATGTAAAAGAAAGCATTTAAAACATCCTAGTACATAGAGCATACTTTGCTTACATTTCTCATATAATATATACAGGTAACAAGTTAAAGAAAGTCGTGTTCGTGATCATTAACATTCAATATGAAAAGAACATTACTCTTCAACATCAGCGTTCGCTATATGCGTTGTTGCCATTTGCATTTTCACTGTAAATCAAACAAATAACTTTTCTTCACTTTGCACATTACTTTATCTTTCTTTCACGTTTCCACACGAACTAGTTGGTCAGTGTTTGTTTTAACATCTCTTTAACAAAATGTGTGTGTTTTTGTTTTTACATTTAAACAATCGATGATGCGTATTATATCATCTAACGCATTGGTCGAGTCCAAGGTTAACTGTCGGACCTTGGCGATAGGTGAAAATTATGCGTGAAATCACTCGTACTTGACATACTTTATTGAAGCTTTATTATTCACATTGCTCAAAAATAACACATATCTTTCTGCTCATAGTTGACAATTCTATTAAATTACTATGCAATACAGATGCTTATTCCATTTTTGCTTTGAAATAAACTTTCTTACCATAAGAAATCTTTGCGAACTTGCGAATCAGCGAAGAAAAGTTAGCACTTGCTAAATAAAACCGGGCTTACCCTTGATCAATATACACAGGCTGCCCAATGAACAAAAGCGTGTTCTGGTACAACGTCAACCCAATTTAATAACAACAAGAAAAAAAAAAACAGCAACAACCCATGTCAGTCAGAACAACAACATTTAAAAGCACTTACAAATTAGAACCTGCCTTACCCTTGCTGATCGTTCCTCCGCAGACTGACTAAATGTATAAGAGGAACCTGTTGTGACACGAGGTCAGGCCCAATCTAACGACAACAAGAACAACAACAAACAAAAGACAGCAAGACCAACCCTTGTGCCAGCCAGAGCAACAACAATTGCAAGCAAATCAAAACCTGTCTTAACCTTGCTTGATCATTCCTCCACAGACTGACCAAATCAAATGAACAAGAGGAGCATCTTATGACACAAGGTCAGCCTCAATTAACAACAACAACAACCCTTGTGTCACCCAGAACAACAACAATTGCAAACAAATTAAAACCTGTCATACCCTTGCTTGATCATTCATCCACAGACTGATCAAATGAACAAGAGGAGCCCGTTGTGACACGAGGTGAGCCCCATCTAACAACAACGACAAACGGCAGCAAGAACAACCCTTGTGCCAGCCAGAACAACAACATTTATAAGTGAGAGCCGCAGAGGAGGCCCTCCATACCTTGGCCGATCCTCTGACGTTGTGAAAGTGAGCAGCTCTCTCACTCAGTCTCAGCTGATGGAGGGTTTCAAGTGACCAAAACAAAAACAACAATGGCAGAGTCGACGACTTCAGGGGAACAATTACAAAACCTGAAATATTCCATCCATAAATATTCGACGTTTTCCGCCAATTTTGTACCAGAGTAAGTGCGAAAGAAAGTCTTGGTTAGAGTGGTGTGGAATTAAGGCGACGGAACTGTGACCGACCTTAGGACCCGTCGACGACGACGCTCTCTCTCTCTCCCTCTCTCTCTCTCTTGCGTTCTTTTGGGGGCATTTTCTTTTTTATTTCTTTTACCCTCTCGGAGCAGGAACCACTTCATCATCCGTGCCCTTCTGCTGGGGGGAACGAGGCCCTTTGGCACGCATGTCCTCACGAAATGCCTCTTCTCTGAGAGACATGAATGGAACTAACCTGTCGTAGGTTGGGCTACGTTGCTTAACCAGGAATCCTTAAATAGAATCAATTACAGTCTAACCTGGATTATCTGAGGCAGGATTAGTCAGTCTTTGATGCAGTTTGGTATCCTAGTACCAAGTATCCTAGTAAGGACTGACTAGGTTAGGCTACCTTAAGTTTTAGGTAGCTATAGTTGTGGGTTACCCCGTTGCAGGTTAGGTTACAGTTAGGCTACCTTACCTTATAATCCCTATGGCGGGCTAAATTGCAGTCTAACATGGTTTATTTAAAGCAGGATTGGTCTGTCTAGGAGAGAATATGGCATCTTAATAGGCTATGCACTGTAAAAGTGAGGCTACAGTGAACTTTAGCTGGGCTAACTTAGCCTACATGTGGAGACCAAGCTAGACAGGCTAGTACTTATATACGAATGGACCGTATTTTCTTACGACAATTATGCGTGATGTGCGACTTATTATTATAGTAAAAATCCAGAAACAAATAGGTAGCTTGGCAAGCCTGACAGCTGAAATATGCCAAGCTAGCCTAGCCTATGGGTTGGTTTATGCAAGTAGATTGGGTTTGACTATTGTACTTTGTTGATTATAACTGTACAATTATTGCTCTTTGCATATGTGCGAATGAGTCATCCCAATATGATTTAGCCTAAGTATTAAATTGTGCATACCTATTAGGTTTGTTACCAATTGTCGCTGTCTGCTTAAAAGCAAATAAAAGGGGTACTTTACAGTTTAGTTGGCCGAGCCACGCAACACCTTTTGCCCCGGCCCATAATCCCTCCGCCAAGGTAAGTACCTAGTTCCGTGACCGACCTGGCCGTACAATAATCAAATCCATCCTCATAGGTAAGTAGTCCTCTCGTCCTGGAAGACATACCACGACCCGCGAGGCGCCACCATTCCTCATCACTCGCACGTTGCTTTTGCTGCTGCTAACCCGGTTATGTTTTCGGACTTGATGAAGTTCTGAGACGATATTGACGTGTTATGTTCGTTCCTTTTTAAAAGTGGCCTTTTAGGCAATTTTAGTGATCAATATGAACACTGCAAAGAGGGAACAATGAGCCTCATGAAAGAGGAAGACAGTTTTGTGCCCTAAGTCAGGTTAGTGTGGTTTGTTTGGTTAGGTCACAACCTTTGTTACCATACTGGGGCCCCTCGGCCAGGTTAGGGTACGCGTCCTAAGTCAGGTTAGGTTGGTTCGTTTGGTTAGGTCACAATCATTGCTACCATACTTCGCCCCCCCGGCCAGGTTAGGGAACGTGGCCTAAGTCAGGTTAGGTTGGTTCATTTGGTTAGGGGTCAGTTTAGTTAGCCAGGCCGTGCATCTCATGCCCGAACGTCCACTTAGGCTAACAGTCCATGTGTTCGAACTACGAATGTAGAGTAGGGGGACAGTTTAGTTAGCCAGGCTGCGCAACTCATGTCTGAACGAATGTAGAGTAGGGGGTCAGCCACACAGCCGTTTCGTGGATTTCCTAGTGTTAATTGTCGTCGTCCCCTCCCCCCCCCCCCCCCCCTGCCCAAAAACCCCGGTTTCCCAATAGGTCCTCCCTTACCGTTTACGAAAATTTATGCCTGAAAATACGATTTCCATTTGCCCTTTATTGTGTGTGTTCCCCCCACACAAAAAACCCAAGGTCCCCCTTACCGTTTTTATAGGCTTTTCTATATCTATTACTGCACGTTTTCAAAAATCGCGCCAAAACATACGTGCGCCATCTTGTTTGTATTCGTCCACCAATTATCTAGCAGACGATACTCTTGGCCAGCTAAACTGTAGGCCCTCCAATAAAAGATATCGCAACATGGATGCATGCTTACCTAACCTGTTGTAGGGCAACATAAGCTGACCTGGCCAAAGCCTTCATCGCTCCCTCCTGGAACACCCAACAAAACAGAATGCATAGCAGAAAGATGTGTGTGCAGCTCTGCAGTGCTACCCCACGTCCCCGTGCCTTCCAATGGATGTGATATTCGTTATATGACTGTGCAGCGTTTCAACAAATGTCCTGGAATATTCTTCCATTTATTACTATCTAGTACTGCCTTCATAATTTGTGTAATTAGCCCAGTTATGTGCAGCAGTGGTGTGATGATGAATCCAGAAGATTTTTACTCATTTTGCTATGCAATTGTTCTCTGTTAATATGTGAAAGGTGTGTTTGTGCGATTGCGTCTGCAGCTGAGAACGAAGTAGACTAGCTTGTCCATTATTATGAAGCTCGTTATTTTCTAGTGTTTGATAATACTAAAATTTATTAAGACTGGTGGAATATGATACAAATTGGATGTTTGTTTTTGTTGAATTCATGGTTCAAGTCCCCAGTACCTAACGACAAGACGGAAACCCTAGTAAGAAACCTTACTTTCTGGGTTAGATTAGGTCAGAAACTCCCTCCTGCTTCTCCTCTCTTCAGTCAGGTAGGGCCAGGTGTTCCGGTTACTGGACACAGGGCTTTAGTCCTGTTTTCACTTGTTTTTGTTCTCCCCCTCCACAAAATAGCCCAGTTTCCTACATTAGTACAAGGATGAGGGAACTATATTGGTTAACCAAGCATTCCTGATGGAACTGCATATTAAATTGATCAGAATCAGTTTAAAACTTATCACTAAATCCATATTTCATCTGTTTTAGAGTAAATAGTGTTGATTTAAATATTTACACCAAGTTTTACTTATCTTAGGCTAGGCCAGTAGCATATGAAATTAGGTATCTGAGGCTAGAATGATCAGAACTTGTTTCTGACCTAACAGGGTACTACACTGACACAGAGTTGATAGGTTTTTTTCTTTCTTTTTTTATTACGTATACTACCAAACAGTATCTGAATGGTACTTTATTACAACTGTGGCAAGACTCCAACCACTGGACTAACCTCTTTTCTTGTTTGATAACAAAAGTAGTACCCCTACAGTGTACAAACCTCTTATTTTATGTATGCTTTTAGGCTACTGCCTGGAATGGAGTGGTGTTAGCTGAGAACTGAATCAGCAGTTGAAGAATTCAGTCTTGAGTCTTCTTCTTTGGTGAGTAACCTTCACTAAAGGAGGTCCCCCCTACTCATGTCTCACATTTGTCATTAGCTGCTTCATTTACTCATGATGCAGGTGCATAGTGGCTACCATGTTGTAATAAAAGGTTATTTTGCATAGAATCATTTATCAGTGGAAGGATATATGGATAACAAGATGACTACATATCTCCTTTGTACTCATGATTAACTATTAACCTTTAAGATTCTTGGAATTCATCGCAGCTTGTCTTGATAAACTCGATTTTCACAGACTGCTTAAGGGCTAAGGAATAAGCCTATCAGCATGTTTTCCAAGCTTCTTAAAATATTTTTAACCTGGATTTTTCACTGTTATCATGTTAGTGGTTTCAGACTAAAAGACTGTAATGAAGATAACTGTTTTCCTTGATCGCTCTTCTTTTTATACCATGATTACTGTGGCATTAAAATAAAAACGTATAAATAAACATAAACTGTCAAAGTGATTAGTTGAAGTTAGCCAAGAATGGAACTTTCTCTACTTTGCTGTTTAAAAGTACTTATAACTGAGGTATGCTAAATGAGTTAGAGTATGTACATATTTTTTGCATTATTCAAGATTACAATAACTTAAGAATCCAGTATTACATCATTTACTGCTGTTTTCCAAAATGATTACTCAGTAAAACATGAGGGGAAAAGAATGAAGTTTTTAGTGATTTTGCTCGTTATGAACCACAAACTGGAGTATTACTGTCTGGTACTGAACCTTTTCAGGAGATGGAGTTGAACTATTCTCCAGCACCCATCAGATGTCATCTGCATGATTCCATTTCTGGAAATAATTCTTCATAGAGTTTTCTATTGATGACATCATAAGAATCTTACATCATTTGGCTCTGAGGGTTTCCTTGGAATTCATTAGTGCTGTTGTCCCAGATTAGTCAGTTTGCCTAGTTTGTGTCCTCCACATTTACTCAATCTCTCCATTACATGAATGACTGAGCACTGGTAAGGAATTGTTTTTAGACACAGGCTGGCCTATATTTGGCTGGCTATATCACTTACAAAACATATACGTATCAGTATAAGAGATTGGCTAGGCATAACTAGGTAAACAATGTAGTCACAGTTTAGAACATGCATTTTTTCATTTCTGTTTGATGTCAACAGACCACCTTACTTTGCTATTTTGTGATTTGACAGTATCTGTTATTAAATAATAATAGTTCCTTTACATATACATCAACATTTTCACCATATATATCCTATACACATACTTTGAAATTATTGGTTCACAAAGTGCCTGTCAAACTGGACTACCTATACCAACACTTCATTCACTGGAAGAAGTTTGGTAGATGCCACTAAGGGGTTTGAAAACTGATGGCTTCAAGGTTTGAGCAGTTTAGCATTTTTCATTAATGAAATTGTGCTGGCACAAGAACTGTATCTATTAACAAAAGTTATAGCACAGCAGACTATGCCCTTCAAGACATGGTAAACTGATGCCATAAATGGTAGTGACTTGCTGATGCTGTCAAGAGGAGAGTGCACCAGTACATTTAATGGCAGCAACACCAGTACCATCAGTGGTAGTGGCATATTAGTGCGTGTGATGACAGTTACCTATCGATACCACTGACAGGAATGCAGTAGACCAATTCTATCAATATAAACAAGATTTGTGATATTGTCAGTGTGAACTGAACTCACTGACATTGTCAATGGGAGTACAAAACATGAAGGGGGAGAACAAAATGATACTATTAACAAAGAAATCACTTACCAGATCTTAGCAGGATCAGTGACAGGGCCACCATTTGCACAAGTTACCAGACTATTTTCTTGTACAAATTAGGTGCATTGAGAAAAATTTAGTGCTGCTCTGCGACACTTTGACAAGAAAAAGCTTCATAATGTAAGGTAATAGAACCTGGATACTTCATGACAATTACAGTATTGTGAGCTCGTGGAGTACTGGTGTTGATATGATGAAGAGTGATGTTAATGTAGCTCCTAGGAATTAGGTATAGGATACAGAGTAAAATCTGAATAACCTCATTAGCATCTAGACACAGCAGTAGCCCTACTAAACCCCAATGATCTTATCGGTGAAGTGCAGTGTAAATACAGTCCATTTATCTGTATATTTCTGAGTTTTTAATGAGACCATAGCATCACATTTAGAGACACATAGGACTTACAAAAAGGATTTGTTCTTGGAGGAAAACTGGAAATTTGAGCAAGTTTAGTTGAAATAGGACAGTGAGGCAGGAAGAGACAAAGTTGCAAAGAAACTGCCAGAAAGCAGTTGCTCTAAAGAACCTTTAGTGCTGCCTACAATGTGCAGCTAAAGGCAAATTATACATGGTACAACCCTATGGGTTATGTTGAAAGTTAAAAAATTTTATTACCAACTTTATTGTTCCATTTCAGATGAGAATCCTGGCGCCACAATGGTTTCCCTACAAGATAGTAATGTGCCATCTGCCCCTCAGATAATACAGGACACCATGGTCAAAAGAGTAATATAGTGTCATTGTTTCACAAAAAATCATATGGTTTCTTAAATTTTATTGAGCAACACCCAGTATGCATGCACCAGGGACTGGGGTCACAAAAGATATTTAAAATGTCTGGTTCTCATTGCCAACTTTTCCAACTAGACAAGAATGCCAAAGAGCTGCAAGTACAGTTCTTTTGTACATTGCAGGGACACAGCTTAAAATAATTTTGATGTTCTGTAACTTGCTGCTATTAATACTTATGTGACATAATCAGTATGTGAGTGTGGGTAGGGGGTGTCTTGTAGTAGCAATTACTTATCTGAGGAGAATTTCAAGGTGCAATTGATAGATCAGAAGAAAGTGTAACAAAGGGTTGGTTAGTGTGGATAAAGAATGCTGGATTGCAGGTGAATAACAGTATCCAATTCATAAACAAAGCAAAAATTTAAGTCTTTTATACTAGACCTTTACTTCACAGTGGCATATAGGTCGAGGATCACCCTCCATTCAGAGAAATCCTTCTTGGGGACATTGAAGAGATGTGCTCGGTGGCGAATATACATATGTTTCTCCATGGCTCCCTTTAAAAGAGCCTTCTGCATGTAATCTTCCAAAGAGGTGTCTAGTTCTTGGAAAGACCTCTGTAAAAGGGGGGAGGGAGGATGAAACCATTTCCACCCTAGCCCCGTTGAGAATAGAACTGCCTCCCCAAGGGGAGGACTTCCATTGCTTGTGATACTGTAGAAGACAACTCCTGACCATACCATTCTTATTGGGCTCCATCTTTTTACTTGCCTTTAATAGGCATTCTAGGAGTTTTTTCTCCTTTTCTGGGTAGGAGCGTCTTTGCACACTGAAAGGGATGCTTTTACTGCTGTTGTCCCTTCTTCTGTTGTTGTTATTGGGAACCTTTAGGGGCAACAGGAGGGTTTAGGAAGAGAAAACTCTCGAGTCCATTGTTTCCCAGATTCCCATTTTCCAAGGAGAGCATGTATTGTACAGTTCTGTTGTCGAGCTCATTCACTGAGTTGAGCCACAACAGACTCCTCAAAAGATCCTTACAGAAGAGTATAATAAGGAAGATACATCGGGGAGTGACATATTGGAGATTTGCGATTGACCTAATAAAAGGTCTCTTCTATGGCTTTCAATGCTATATTCGTAGGTAGGATAGCCCTCTCCCTTGGCAGTTTCTCAGTGCCTACTGAAGGAGGGACTAAGTGCCATTCAGAATTAGGAAATGTTGCCTTGTCCCAAAATTTTACGTGTTCAACTTCACTCATGGTTTTGGTTTTCCGTTCATTAATAAGGTATTTACCATCAGGAGAGAAGGTACACATCAAAGTGTTGCGCCAGGGGTTATCAAATGGAGCCCCTACTATCCCTTGATTTGAGGTTTTGTAGCCTGAACTGGCCTTATTAATGCTACCAGTTGGAGCTCTTTATTCTTTTGTTGAAAGGCTAAGAATTTCTTACATCTTATATCTAGTTTAGTGTCCAGGACACCTGAATTCCTATTTGGAATCATGGATAACATCACTGATATACTGATGCTCAGTAGCAAGAACATCCTTGATACTGTTTATAATTTCCTCGTGTATTTCCCTGTTAGAGGAGCTTGTGTCATTTGATTGTGCCCAGGCAGCTGAATTGTGACTGCTTGGCAACAAAAGACACAGTCGTGGATGAATCACTATAGTACCCCACGGAAGATACAGACATCAGGTGGGGTTAGGTGGACCCTATTAGGATCCCCTTTATTATCTGATTGCTGGATGGAAGATAGGTTCTCTTCTGAGGTATATCTCTCATGTACAGCTGAAGGTTGTCTCTGGTCCTTCTGGGTTCAGCAGAGCAGTTTCAGTGGCAGTATCCTCTTCATGTCCAATCATAGGGACATCTTTCCCATATAAAGACTCCTCTTCTCCATTGGAGGAGTTTTCCTGGGAGGTACTAGGAACCAATGCTTTCATTGGTTCCAAGTCCAGAACCCAAACATGGAATTCTGGACAGAGAGAGATCGAAATATATACTCTGTTGGAGTTTTGCAGAGATGAAATCTCTCCCATCCTTAGTACCCTTACTGAAACCTAGGACCCAGCAAGACAGGTTAAAACAAGCTGTTTCATTCTCAAAACTTGTTGCCAGGAGCATGTTACAAATTTCACACATGTTTGGTGACCAACCATATTTCCCTTTATTCCTACAAGGGCTATGTTCATGGCAGGTAGTGTGGGCTGTAACCACTCAAAAGGTGGACCAAGAAATTCGCTGCGGCACATGTAGTCAGTGGGTCTTGCATAATAGCGGCCCTGACGTAGGTGGTTAGTGCTGTCAGTGCGCCTCATGGGGTGCACTATAGACATTACTTAAGGTTCTTTGCAGCGTGCCTTCGGCCCCTAGCTGCAACCCCTGTCGTTCCTTTTACTGTACCACCTCCTTTCATACTCTCTTTCTTCCATCTTACTTTCCACCTTCTTCTAACAATTGATTCATAGTGCAACTGCAAGGTTTTCCTCCTGTTACACCTTTCAAACCTTTTATTGTCAATTTCTTATCAGGACTGAATTACCTTATAGGTCCCAGTGCTTGGCATTTGGCCTAAATTCTATATTCAATTCAATAATAGCAGCCCTGTAGTGATATAAGGAACAAGTATTTGTTAGAAACTACATGGAACTAACCATCTATAATCACTGTATGAACAATATACTCAATATACTACAGGCTAGTTTGATTACATGTGTGTAGTTGTAGTATAATATTATGATAATGGTTATCCACAGTTAATAGTGAATATTATCATGTTCATAGATACTACCATAATTTTGTCTTATATGTATTTTCAACATGTTAGATGTGCTAATTATTTGTAAAAACTTAGGTAGAACAACTAGTAGTACTTTTAGGTAAAATTATTTTGATATAACTATGCAGAAAAGATTCCTGCTGGGGAACATTTGTATGTATCTCATTTCGGCACTGGAATATTTAATTTGTCTGTAATGTGTAAAAGGTGATACTACTGCACTTACCATGTTAATGATTAAGTGCTCTCTTTTTCAGAAATATATTAGAAGATAAACCAACTGATCAGTCCTCCCGATGGTCGTCAGATTCCAATAACCCTCCACAGGTATGTGTGTAATATAAGCAACTCAGGTCTTACAAGTAATGTTGTTTAAATAGACAGTAAAATTCTTGTTTTAGACTATTGTGACATCAGTTATGAGTTGAACCCATTTATAATTTGAGAAACAAATAAAAAACAAGTAGGAGACATCTCCAAAGTACAATTCACCTAACTTGTTCCATCATTGCTCTTGTTGTTATCTGAAAGTTTTGTATAATTATTTTGGCTAGTGGTGAAATCTAAAACATCGGCAGTTGATCTGCCTAGTTATGTAATATTTTATGGGTAAACAGCACTGTACATCACCTTAGCACCTTTGCTAAAAAAAGGCAAAGTTATATAATATGTTTATTAATTGAAAACTAGTACGTCTAGGCACTTCATTATTTTAATTTTCATTACAGCAGCTTTCGTATAACAGAGAAAGATTTTAATTTTCATTTTGGCAGCTTTTGTGGAAAAGAAAAATAACCAAAGTATATGCTTTGTTCAGAAGATTGACATAAACTTTAAATGTTTATTTAGGCTGTGTAAACTGTTTTGTATCACCACTTACATCTCTATTTTCAGTATTTAATATTGAAATTAGAACATCCAGCTGTGGTAAAGACGATAACGTTTGGAAAATATGAAAAAACCCACGTGTGCAATGTTAAGAAGTTTCGAGTTTATGGTGGTCTATCTGATGATAATATGGTGCTTCTTTTAGAAAGGTTAGTAAAAATGAAGGATATCTTATGTTTATTTTTAAAAACTTCTAATTATTGCTATACTATACAGTAGATTTATTACTTAGTAGATTGCTGAGGTTTTTCTAGTTGCCTTTAATGTAATACTATTTCAAAGTGTATTTTTGCCCTAGAGTTATTATCTTTATTGAGGGGTACTGTATTGTATTTGTTGTTGGAATGAAAGTATGTATTGATATCCATGAAAATGCTGCATAGCTAGAAGGAGCTTGAGTGAAGCATTACTCCATCCTGAATTTACTCCAAGACAGTATAGAGATCAGACATTAAATAGCAGAATGCTTATTTTAATGAAGTAGCTTCAAGGATTAGACCTTATTGAAGAGTTTGTGGTAATGTGTATTGAACAGTCACTAGAAAAGCCTAGTCATGGATTTACTTGTATAGGAATTTGATGACTGAGTTTTCATTATAAAAATGAAAGAATGAAAAGCATTGTACATTAGCATTTGATCTTGAAAGCGAGAATTAAGATCTGTCAGTCACTTGATATTTATTAGGATGCTGAAAGATTATCCATCAATAAAAGTTATTAATTGATAACTGCTGATTAAGATAATACTTTCCCTTCCCTTATGGAGTAGGTTTTCTTATTCAGCAAAAGGGTGAAGGGAGTAATGTCCTTCAGTATGGATGGTCCTGTCACTACGGCAATGACATCTTAAGGCATAAGTAGATCAAATGTGTAACTGAATAAAGTGTCGAAATACACAAAACATTTTCATAATCTTTGGAAAGTACAGTATTTATAGTTTCTTCTTTTTTTCTTTTTTCAGTGGACTGAAGAACGACACTGTTTCTGAAACCCTCGTTTTAAAAACATACCGTGTCTGGTCACCAATTTCCTTTACGTTTTGTCAAGATTGTTCCACTTCAGGTATGACTTTTCACTTTTCACTTTTGTTCAATGAAGATATTTTTTAACTTTCTGATATTCATTTTTTACCAAAACTACAGTGGGGAGACCCCCCCTCCCCCCTATTCGCGGTCTCCGGATTCGTGGACTCGCGCATTCGCTGATTTCTCTCTGGAACATATCCACCCATTATTCACGTGAAATTCGCGTATTCGCTGTATTTTTTTATGAGAAATATCCACAAATTCTGTGTTTTTTATTCAATTTCATCATAAAAATGCACTTTTTCTGATTATAAAAACTATTAAAAAACCAGGTATAAACATTTTTTAGTGGTTTTTTTTCGAGTTTTAACTAACAAAATAAGCCATTTTAAGCGTTTTTATAGGACTTTTCAAACTATTTGTGGATTCTAGCTATTCGTAGGGGGTCTGGCACATCCCCCGTGAATACCGGGGGGGGGGGAGAGCACTGTACATACATCAACTACTTACTTTTTAACTTTCAGATATTAATTTTAAAAAACTACATACACCAACCTACTTACAAACAAGTTATGTTCCAGATGGCCATTTTTGTATGTTGAATTGTTTGTAAGTTTGTCAGTGTGCTCTTCATGCCAATTTAAGTATAGGATATAAAATCATATAGTACTGTATGTTTTTTCATCCTAAAAAACAATATGCACTATACATATATTAATGTATGTATAGAGTAGGTACTCAAAATAAATTTAATCTTTTGTGAATGGCAAAAGCAAGTGTTCTAAACAGTTGTAATTTGCAATCCTGGTTGTTTTTATCTCTGAATATTTGTAAGTAGGGTGTGTATGCAATCCTGGTGTTTTTATCTCTGAATAATTTGTAAGTGGGTGGTGTATGCACCTATTGACACTTTGTTACTTTAATATATGCCAAGGTAAGTCATTTGGTTTTCTTTGTTTTTTCTTTGTTATTTTTTCTTTTAATGCACATATTATTGTTCACCCATGGGGTGGGAGCGATGGATGGGTTCTGGATTAAAATGGCCTTGGGCAGTCAGTGTTGAGTGGATCCCTCTAATTAAGGATATATAGTAATTATAATTGCAAATGAGAACCTATAAATTAAAAATGGTAGAAAAGATAATTCATCTGTAATTAACTTGTGTATGCAACCTAGTGTATGTAACTTCTGACATCAAGCCTGTTTAAAACCTTGTAGTTTAATGTATGACCACTTACCGGCATGGTTTTTTTTTTATATATATAGCTGTATTCTCTGTTCCACCTGGCAGAAATTTTCAAAACTCGCGGCAATCGCTAGTAACCTATTAGTAGATCAGGCAACCACCACCCGTTACCGTGGCGCTAGCGCTAGGAACCGTTCCCAATTGGGCCAGATTTTCTCTGCCAGCCGAACCGGCAACATTGTTGGTGGTGGTTCCCTGCTAGAATTTTCATTCTCGTTGCTGACTGATCTTGGATTTTGGTATTGTACTCGGAAACGTTAGCTTGGCATTCGCTTTGGATTTTTTGGTTCTTTAAGATGTCTGACTCTGGAAGTATGTTTAGAGTGTGTGTAAAAGAGGGGTGTAAGGTAAGATTGCCGAAAGCTTCGGTCGACCCTCATACCGTTTTGTAAGAAGTGTAGGGAGAATGTGTGTACTTGGAGAATAGATGCATTGAATGTGAGAATTTATCAGAGAAGGAATGGAAGGTCTTTATGAAATATGTTGAGAGACTTGAGAAAGATCGTGTAAGGAGATCTGTTTCTCGTAGTGAGAAGTCAAATTCTTCGAGTAAAAAGGAGTGATTGTATTTCCTCTCCAGCTCCTTCTAATGTAGAATTGGTAGTTCCTTCTCCCCAGGTATCTCCTGCGCCCGCTGCTGGTATCTGAGGAGACGAACGATACAAATATTGTGAAAGTGTTCGCTGCCCTTGCGTCCATGTGGCGACCAGATACAGCGACTTACAGATAAAGTTAGTGCTTTCGATGTCAGTGAAAGTGTAGTGGAGGGGGCGTCTGATCGTCTCTCTCGTGCTCCTAGACCTAGACTCTGTCAAGCTCCCAGACCCAAGGGAGAAGGCATGTCGACAGTCGAAGGGAGGCGAGAGAGGTTTTGTCACGGTCAGGCGTCCCTTCGAACAGTCCTGTTGCAAGTTCCCAGGCTGTGGCAGTTCGCCGCAGAAAAGGCGTAACTGGGAGTGTGCGTCCTCGGAAGGTTCGACTTCCGAGCGAGAACGTCGGTATGCAGTGGTGTCTCGCCCACTCAAGAGGACGTTCAGGACGTCAACGGCTCTCGAGAGACAGGCGCAAGACATGAGGCTTGGAGTAGTGCCTGAGGTGTTGTCATCCTCGTAAGACGGGGACGCAGTGCCGATCAAGAGGAAAAAGATTTTTCGTACTAGAGAGTACGCAGGACGCACTGGTGATATACGTCCGTCTCGGCATGGGTTATTTCCATGGGAGAATCGCCTCCATCTTCTTATGTATCCTCCCCTCGTATTTTCTCCGTCGGGTAGAGTACAGGATCGCTCTCCTTTAGGTCGCAGTCCAGCTCGTAATCCTCATCCTTCGTCGTCTACCATGCAGGAGGATAGTACGAAGCATTTCTTACGGGAAATGCAGTCCAAGTTGGCAGTGCTGGTGAAGTCTTGGGATGCTACTGAACAACCATCTTCGAGGCGTAAGGAGGACGATTTCCTTCCCATTAAGTCTTCTAAAAGGGAAGACAAGGACGCGTTCGCCGAGGACGCAGGCGAACAATGGCGCTAGGAGGAAAATAGTTCCGAAGAAGCTGGACGCAAACGTCAGGACGCGGGACCAATGGTGGACGCAGGACGCAGGCGACAGGAAGCAGGCGTTTCTACGATGGAGCGCAGGACTCAGGTCAGCCGCAGGACATCGAGAGGCGGCAGGACGCCGACGCCTCGGTAGCCGCAGGACGCAGGCGGCAGGACATCGAGAGGCGGCAGGACGCCGATGCCTCGGTAGCCGCAGGACGCAGGCGGCAGGACGCTAGTCCGTCAACGAAGCAGTGCAATACGAAGACGACTTACAAGACATTTCTTCAGCAGCAAGAAGAGTTGGAAGTAATTGAAGAAAAGAATACGGAACCTTCTTCAGATTATAAGGTTCTGACTTCACGTCTTATTGCTGTTTTTGAGGGGGAATTTAAACCGACAGCTCCGTTATCCCCCTTATCACAGTTTTCCAAGACTAGGACTCCAAAGAAGTCCTCTTTCCTGAAAATGACGATGTCAATTTCGGCGAAGAAGGCCCTTCAACGGGTGAATGACTGGATGAAGGAGAAGAAAGAAGCGGGAAAATACTCTTTTGTTTTTTCCTCCAGCTAAGTTAGCTTCTAAATCAGGAGTATGGTACGCTACTGGAGAAAGTCTAGGCCTGGGAGTACCTGCCTCCTCCCAGGGGACTTCTCCAGTATAGTAGACAGCTCACGCAGACAGGCGTTACAGTCGGCCAAGGTCTGGTGGACGTCTTCGGAATTTGACCATCTATTTAAAGGGATTTTTAGGACTTTCGAAGTCTTCAATTTCTTGGATTGGTCTTTGGGAGCGCTAGCGAATTCCCTAGGAGAAGAGGATTCGCAGGACTTAGAAACAGCTAAGAGCATTTATGTCCTGCATGGATAAGGCTCTTAGAGACGGAACGAATGAGCTGGCTTCGTTATTCACAGCAGGAGTGCTTAAGAAGAGATCGCTGTTGTGTTCGTTCGCCTCAAAAGGAGTTTCTAACTCTCAGAAATCGGAGTTACTGTTCTCTCCCCTTTCGAAACAGCTGTTTCCTTAGCATAGGTGATTAGGGATATAGCTCTATCCCTTTCGCAGAAAGCCATCAAGATCTTCTTTCGTCTTCAGTTAAGAAGTTCTTACCAACCAAGTTGGTGAAGAAAGACTGCCAAAGGATACTAGACCGTCGCAACAGCCCTTTCGAGGAAGAACATTCGCTCGACCCGCCTTTAGGGGTAAGAGAGTACCCGCGGAAAGAGGAGCCAAGACCCCCTCTAAAGAATGAGAACTCAGTTCCTCCAGACGACAGTGGGAGCCAGACTTCAAGGTTTTTGGGAAGTTTGGCAAGAAATGAAGGCAGATCCCTGGGCTGTCAACGTAGCTCGGGAAGGATACAAGATTCCTTTCTTGAAAAGACCTCCTCTCGCAACATCTCCGAGAGCCCTCGGGGCAAATTACAACGATTTAGAGAAGAAAGCGGCTCTGTGGGAGCAAGTAGCTTCCATGCTAGAGAAAGGAGCAATAGAACCTGTTCTGGATCACGAATCTCCGGGATTTTTTTACAACCGTCTGTTCCTGGTTGCAAAGTCCTCGGGAGGTTGGAGGCCAGTGCTGGACGTAAGTCAACTGAATCTTTTCGTAGAAAAGACCAAGTTCACTATGGAGACGAACGATTCAGTACTGGCAGCGGTAAGTCCAGGGGACGGATGGCGACTCTGGACTTACAAGACGCATACTTTCATATTCCGATTCATCCAGGAAGCAGGAAGTATCTAAGTTTTGTGATTCAGGACAGGGTCTTTTCAGTTCAACGGCCCTATGCTTCGGCCTTTGCACAGCCCCTCAAGTGTTCACGAGGATGATGTCCAATGTGGCGAGAATGTTACATTTAAGAGGGATCAGAGTGTTTTGTATCGGACGACTGTTGATAGATCCAGTCAAGAAGTCAATGTCTGGAGACGTGAGTCAAACATGGACTTAGCCAAAAGACCTAGGTCTGGTAGTGGAATATGGGAAAGTCCCATTTGGAGCCCCAACAACAGATAGTTTATTTGGGGTGGGGATTCAGATATCGGCAGTGACTTTTCGGGCTTTTCCGTCCCCCGAAAGGCAAGCCCAATGCAGTCAGAAGGTTGCAGACTTTCTTAAAAATAAAGAAAACCGATGCTCTGCAAGAGAGTGGATGAGTCTACTTGGGCACACTCTCTTCGCTAGAGAGGTTCATTTCTTTAGGAAGACTGCACATGAAACCTCTTCAGTTTTTCCTGAAGGATTCATGGCCAAGAAATTGCAACCGGATTCCTTCCAGTTTCTAATTCCGCCGAAGTAAAGGAGGAATTAAAGTGGTGGCTAAGCTCCAGGCAGGTTAGCAAGAGGGATGTCGCTTCAGCAGAAGAACCCAGTGCAGGTCAACTCGGACAACACCACGGCTCTGGCATATTATTCGGAAACAAGGAGGAAAACTCATTCTTTTCCCCTTTACAATCTGGCAAAAGAAATTCTGATTTGGGCAGAAGAGGAAAAGGTCGTGATACTCACCCAGGTTTATACAAGGAGAGAAGAACGTGAGTGCGGACCTGTTGAGCAGAAGAGAGCAACTTCTCTCGACGGAGTGGACGTTGCACATGGATGGTTTGCCAGAGCCTGTGGAAGTTTGTGGGGGGCGTCCGGTAGTGGATCTGTTTGCGACAGCCAGAACAAAAAGGTTACCAACATATTGCTCTCCGATTCCAGACCAGGAAGCAGTGGCGGTAGATGCATTCCTGATGGATTGGTCAAACTTAGATCTGTACGCTTTTTCCTCCGTTCAAGGTGCTGGGGGTGAATGATGAAGAAGTTCAGGGAGAGCAAAGGAACGAGGATGACCTTAATAGCCCCGTTTTTTGGCCGGCCCAAAGTTGTTCACAGAGGTACTGGAATGGACAGTAGATACGCCAAGGACTCTTCCTCTAAGAGTAGATTTACTCAGACAACCCCACTTCGACAGGTTTCACAAGAATACCCTCGCTCTGGGTCTGACTGCGTTCAGACTATCGAACGTCTGGTCAGAGCGAGGGGATATTCTAGAGAGGTGGCCAGTGCAGTGGCTAGAGCCAGAAGAACCTCCCACAATCACAGTGTATCAGTCGAAGTGGGACAATTTCCGGAAGTGGTGTAAGAACAGGAAAGTGTCTTCATCCAGTACCTCTGTGACCCAAATCGCAGATTTCCTTCTATATTTGAGGAAGGATTTACGCTTGTCAGTTTCAACAATCAAAGGTTATAAGAGTATGCTAACCTCAGTGTTTAGACACAGGGATCTAGACATCTCGAATAACCTAGACCTTAGAGATCTGATTAGGTCGTTTGGGACGAAGAAACAATCAGAAGGCAGGCCTCCTGCTTGGAACCTGGATGTGGTCTTGAAGTATTTAACTTCTAGCAATTCGAACCGTTAGAGGAATCCTCTCTGAGAGATCTTGCTAAGAAGACTATCTTTTTAGTAGCATTGGCAAACTGCTAAAAGAGTTAGTGAGCTTCAGGCCATATCGAAGAAGGTGGGATGGAGACACGGCAATGCAGTGTGTTCATTCCAAGAAGTTTCTTGGCCAAGAATGAGGATCCAGCTAATCCTTGGCCAAGATCCTTTGAAGTTTTGGTCTAGCTGAATTGGTGGGTAACGAGGAAGGAAGAGTTGTTCTCTGCCCAGTGAGAGCGTTGCGATGTTATATAGAAAGAACAAGAGTTATCAGAGGGAAGTCTGATGCTCTGTGGTGTTCAGTTAAAGACCCCACTAGACCTATGACGAAGAACGCTCTAGCCTTCTTCATGAGAGAGTTAATTAAAGAGGCTCATATGTTGTGTGAAGAGCGGAGCTTTGGTATTTGAAAGTGAAGGCTCATGAAGTCAGGGCAGTGGCGACTTCATTAGCTTTTAAAAAGAATTTAGCCCTCAAGGAAATTATTGAATCCACATATTGGAGAACTAATTCAATATTTGCGTCTCATTATCTTAGGGACGTTCAGACAACCTTCGATAATTGTCAGACGCTAGGTCCATACGTGTCCTCGGGTACAGTAATGGGCAAGGAGTTACTACTACCCCATAACTTCTTTAAGCTAGTTGATTTTAATAGGTGTGGTGTTTGTGTTTATTGGTCGTCTGAGAAAAGGGTATGCGGTACTTTTTCTCAGTCGTGTTAGTATTATCTGGTGTTGGTGTGTGTGTAGTTCAGGTAAATGATCTGGTACTAGCTTGAATGCCGTGGCATAAGAGGGCTGTAAGGATCTGTCAACAAATTGGTCACGTCCAGTTGTCAGTTCCAGTCTTAGCTTCTTCAACATACAGGACACTTCCTTGTTGAGAGCTACTGAAGGTTTAAGCAGGCTTAGAGGCAGGACCTATGAAGTCAGCTACCTTAGCAGTAAGGAAACCTGGAGTTTTAATAATATTTTTAATAATATTTTATGCTCTAAGAATGTTGCTGTCCTTGACCCACCTCCAAATGTGTCAATCAGCTTATATATATACCTGCCAGGTAAAGTGTCATATTATTAAAATGAAAGTTTTGTTTTATGATAAAGTCAAAGTTTAATGGTATACTTACCTGGCAGGTATATATAATTTAATTCCCACCCGCCTGCCCCTCGGGCCGGGGACAAGGGTTCAGAGAAAAGCTGGTCCCAATTGGGACGGGTTCGTCCTAGCGCTATTGCGCCACGGATAACGGGGTCGGTGGTTGTCCATGAACTAGGCCTAACTAATAGGTTACTAGCGATTGCCGCGAGTTTTGAAAAATTTCTGCCAGGTGGAACAGAGAATATAGCCTATATATATACCTGCCAGGTAAGTATACATTAAACTTTGTTTGTTTTATCATAAAAACTTCATTTTCAAAACCGAATTACTTAAGGAATTGCTATTATCATTGCTTTAAGGCTAAGTGATGATTATTATTTGGAATGAATCTTACCTGCTGTTCAAAGTTAGTTTATATCTTTGCACCATTAGGTGTGAAGATGTTATGCTAACTTTACCAGTAGGTAAGTATCCAAATAATTAAATTTATGATGAAAATTATCATATTTTAAACATTTTTTCATTCTCAAGTCAGCTATAACTCTTGGAGTTTATTAAAAAGTAGAAATTTGTTAATTTGTTTGAGAAATATAACTTTTTGGTCATGAGTTACAAGAATTATAGATGATCTTTTAGTTCTCATGCTTGTGAGCCTTGTTAACATTTGTTTCACTTTCTTGCAGTCTTGGGGCTCAACTTTTAATTTTAGCATCTGGCATGTTTCGCTTGGTGGGTGCGCGATGACAGGGCTGTAGTTCAAAATGTATGAACTGGTATACAACAGTAAGTATAGAATTTGTCCTTTTTAAACATGCAACTTTCCAGCCTTTGCTATGTAATTGTAAGACCGCAATACTATTCAGTTCTGCCTCTGCCTACCTTTGATGAAAGCCTTGATTTTATTTAGAACACAGTTGTGTTCATACATATTTGATATTAATTTCAATTCCTCCTCTGTTTCTAGTACGAGGGAAAGGGAAGCAATTCGTTTATGTCTAAAGCATTTTTCGACAGCACAATTATACAGAAGCTTTCGAATCGCTCGAAAAACGAACTAGGGTTACGTTAGAAGACCCAAGACTAACAAGATTACATGATCTACTAGTATGTCAAGGAGACTTCGATGGCCTGTGAGCTCTTAATAGCTGATGCTGCGCGAGGTGTGTTCAGTTTTTTTTGTGTCTATGATATGAATACTCTTATGTTTTATGATTAGTTTATCCAGACCTCTGAGCTTAACAACAGCTCTTCTCGGGAGTTTTTCACTGTTCATTATTAATCTGTAGGATTTATAGAATTTGACCTTTTAATTATTGAAAAAACTTATTTGTTCATGAAACTTACCTGTCATATATATATAGCTGTATTTTCTGAAGTCCGACAGAATTTCGAAAACTTCCGGCACACAGTGATCGGCCAGGTGGTTAGTACCCATTCCCGCCGCTGGGAGGCGGGTAGGTATCAGGAACATTCCCATTTTCTATTCATAATTTTTCTGTCGCCGGTGCTGGAAACACCTGTTTTCGTCAGTACCTCCGTCTTAGGATTTTGGAAAACTTCATTGCCGCTAAATATCCTAATTGTCTTTTGATTTATTTACTTGGATTTGTGGCTAGGCATACGCTATCTTAAATTGATTTGAATTTGATTCATTTTTGTATATCTGAATCTAGTTAGGCTAGTTTCAGAGGGTGTTGTCTGCTAAGATAGGGTGTGGCTACCGAAAGCTTCGGTAGTTCCGCACTTGGTATGCACGAGGGGTATAGGTCTTGCTTCTTTGTTGAGATTTGTCATGTAAGGAGTGTGAGACTTTGTCTAATTCCGTAAGGAAGACGTATGATTCGTATGTACGCAATTAATCAGTAAACAAAAGTCAGGGTAGGCTACCTGTAGACTTTATTTTGCCTAACCCTATAGTATGGCCTACGGGCTATAAATATGTCTCGAGAGGTAATGCCCTTTACGTTATAGATTCCATCTTATCTTGGATCTAAGTGCTCGCTCTCCTATCATTGTGGTGAAGAGTGCTACTTCTGTAGTTGTTACTCCTAACCCTGTAATATGTTGCCTTCGTTCGGGCCCTGAACAGTGTCTGTAGAGGGTATTGTCCTTTCTCTGATACTCTATCGATTCGTAACTTAGAATCGAAAGTGCTGGCTTTGGAGAGCAAAAGTGAAGTGGCTAAGTGCAGTGACAGTGCCCCTTGTGTAGTGGAGGGTGCGTCAGATCGGCCTTATTTCACCTCTAGGCCAGGACCTCTGCTTGACTCCCAGGAACAGGGAGAGAGCATGTCGAAAGCCGAAGGAGGGACCTCTGCTTGACTCCCAGGAACAGGGAGAGAGCATGTCGAAAGCCGAAGGAGGGTTACAAGGAACCCCCACCGATCTGACGTGCCTTCGGCAGACCTGAAGATACTCCCAGGCTGCCAAAGTGCGTGTACGTGCACGAATCCTGAAAGATTGCTTCTCGTCCTCCGAAGCGTCCTCCCCGAGCAGGGGTTGGAGCTTTCGGAAGGACTTGCGCCCTCTAAATAGAAGCTTTATAGAAGAGGACGCTTCACTTTCTCCTCTCTCTCTCGTCATGCGTTTGCAATGAGAAGTAAGTAGTGTGAACGTCGCCTGAACTCGTGTACGTCTTTCCACCGAGAAAAGGGAAAGCAAGTCATAGTAGCAGGACGCTTTTGAGCGCGGATGTCCTAGCTTTGTTGCTGTGAGAATAAGAAGGCGTTCCTCGCCCCCCCCCCCTCGTATTCTCACACGATCAACCCTTCACACTGAGACTGCTTCGTGCAGTCGTTTTCTCTCCGAGATGTCTCTCGCTCTTCCCTGAAGGCAGTTTCTCTCGCTTGCATTGACGCCTGTCAGGAGCGTGACGCTTTTCTACACGCTTTCTTTTGACGCTCGGTTCTTGAACGGAGGGACGCTCGGATGGATGGACCCAGGCGTGCGCGGGGGTCACGCTAAGCGCACGCGGATGCATGCCAAGTGCGCGGCAATTGGACGCCGAGCGTGCGCCAGCGCACGCCAGGTGTGTCGCCTGGCTGAACGTTTCTTTTAACTCTTCAAGCTGATTTGGGCCTAAAGATTTTTTACCTACCTTCGGTGATCCCTTCTACCTCGCCTGCGAAGAATGTGAAGTAAGCAGTGCTTCGGAGGAAGCTTAAAGTGAAAAAGCAACTTCGTTTTCGAAACCCAGCAAGACCACAGGTTTCGTGAATTCTAGAGGTCTCTGTCAGTTAATATTGCTTTTCGTAAAGTCCAAGATTGGATGGAGTTATGGAAAGCTCAAGGGAAGATCTCTTTTGCTCTACCGCAGTCAAGACTGCGGGGGGGGGGAAAGGGCAGGGCTACGGGGGTTATTCAAGGGGCTTTACGGGTTATTGTAAAAGCTCGACGTCCTGCACGTCAGGACTCTCGGCAACGTTCAGTAGGATTCTTGCAAAGGCACTCATCAAGAGGACGCTCTTCAGGAAAGCGCAAGACAGGACTTCCTTTGCCATACTGCCAATAAATTTTAAGCGTTAGCAGGCATTAGTTGTGATACGGGAGAGGAAGCTGGTTGGAGAGTTTCTTCCTCTTCCCAGGATAATTTTGCAAGCTTTTTAGCCCATCTGATAGATTTTGTTAGTTCCTAGTCGGGACTACGCTGCCGAATTGAACATCGTCGTTCTACCTGCCGTAAGCCCAGTCTCTTAACAGGATTCTTGCCCCTTCCTCGTTTGAGACGGGAATCGGAAAAATAAAATGCTCGACTTCCTGGATTACGTTTTGTCAATTCAGTGATTTTCCCCCATTGACAATATACTATCGTTTTGTCAATTAAGTGGGTATCCCCTCATTGACAAAATATCTCTTTGTCCCGTAATGGGTTAGTTCTCATTGACAAACACCTCAATAACTTTTATTGTGTAAGCCGATAAGCTCTTATTGACAAGATTCGGAAGAGCTCTCATTCATTAATCGCAATCTCGTACAAGACATAGACTTGTAGACTTCGTCAATGAACGCTTATGTACAATAACATAAGAAGCTGGACCTGTCCGCTTCGATTCTCTGAGATTTGTTCATCAAACTTGCCTGTCAGATATGTATGTAGCTGTATTTCCGAATTCAGCTATAGATATGTCTGCCAGGTAAGTAGGAACAAACTTTTATTGTATCATAACAATATCATATTTTGCCTTGCATTATTTTACTACTGGTTGGTTCAAGTCATAAACGCTTGCTGTAGTTACATCTTCGGATGGCAACCGAGAGGTCTATTATTTTAAGGGCATTTAATCGTTACTCCCTGCAGCCTTCCAGGAGTTTCCGATTTATCTTTTACCGTTGTATGGTAGTGTTATGACGACACTAACGTACCTCTATATTTAGTGTTTTCTGTTTCGCTTAAATATACCAGCTTGGGAGTCTCTTTCTGCACCTATTTCTTCGTAGAATAGAGTAGCTGGCAACCCACGCATAACGGTAAGAGACGACGAATGTAAGCTGCTGCTGTCACTGTCCTCCAGTCCAACCCAGCCAGTACCAGCTCGTTCGCTGTCATGCGCGTTAGGTTACGTCTCTCTCGCCTGCGGGATTGACTAACTAACCGTATCTCTGTGCTGGCGGTTACGTCTCTCTCCTGTGGGATTGACTGACTAACTGTATCTCTGCCCTACAATCACGGTCTTTAGCCTTAGATTGAGGGGATTTCTTACATGAATAAATAAACATTGCATTTGTTTTGCCTTTCTATGTTTAACAGAGATATCTCTTATTTCTTTCGGTGCTCGTTACCGCACGGTATAGGGCTACGAGTCTACCGCCGCAATATTGCACTATTATATGCTCTCCTGCTTAGGCAAAGCGCAGCCTTATTAGGGAAGTAAGCATACTCGGTGAGGGAATGGATGAGCTGCTGGGGACCATTTCCTTACTGAAGAAGTTTGTTTCCCTGAATAGACTGCAATTCAGACCTCTACAGTTTTTTCCTACCGGGAAACTGAATTTTATCAAAGATCTAGGAATGATTCTGAACATCTCTCAGTGTGTCATGTATCACCTGAGGTGATAGAGAGGTGCCAGACAACTGGAGAGGGTTTCAGATGTCCTGGAACATAATCTGAAAGAAGTGGAAGCAATTCGGTCGTCCCTCCAGTCTTTGAAACGAGTTTTTGGAACCAGTGGTCCAGATCAACTCTGAAATTCCACAGCTCTCTCATATCTTAAGGAGTATCTTCTCTCGGTCCCTGTTCGAGTTTACAAGAAAGAGCCTATTATAACAGCAGGCATAGAACGTAACAATCCTCTAGAGGTTCGTTACAGGATTGCAATAGTCCGTACGAATCGTCTCTATCGAAGGCAGCAACTACTGACTTCCGAGTGGAATCTTTCTTTAGAAGTATGTTGAGAGTTGTGGAGACTTTAGGGACGTCCTTTCATTCATCTCTTCGCTATGTTGAGGATGAAGAGGCTTCTTATTCTCGATCCGGGAGCGGTAGCATTAAACGCCATCCTATGATTTTGAAGGATGTAATAAGATGATTTATGACGCCACAGGGAGCGACAATGACGCTGATCGCCCCATGTTGGCCTTCTCTTGATCTGGATTCACAGAGGTCCACTTCCTTCCTAGTTCACTTTCCAAGGACCCTTTTCCGAGAGATCGGTCTACTCTATCACGAAAGGTACCTATTAACCCTCTCCGCTCTGAGCTGACTACGTTCAGACTATCGAGATGTTGACAGGAATAAGATTACCATCTTCCCTTTCTGTCTGAAGAATGGGATAGCTGGCAGTTCACAAATATTATAGAACGCAAATGTTGTTCGGGCCTGCTGGCCTTTTAGGGAGCTCAGAGATTTTGCTTCTGTCAAACAACAAAGCCCTTCACGATCTTTGAGTTCTGTAGTATCTCGGAACTCGCTCACCTCTACTTTTTGTCTCACCTGTTTTCTCGGAGTCATACACTTGTGCGAGAGCAGGCGACATATAGCAGCCCTGAGTTTCTTGTTGACGAAGTCGGTTGCGTATGTACACCCCCGATGATCGTGTAACATGAGACCAGATTGGACTGTCAGGCATTCGTCCTTCGGGACTGAATCGCCTTTTTTGCTCCTCGCTCCTTTCTCCTGGCACCAGAAGCTCGAGTCAGGAGTTGCTCAGGAGTTGATTCGCTGACGACGTTGGGTTGCGTTGATACACCCCCCAAAGTTTGCTTAGCTTGAATCGCCCAGGCAGTCCAGACACTCATCCTTCAGCGAAGAATAGTGCCTTATGGTCTTCAGGGTACAGCCTTGCTGTCCTTGATTCGTCTGACTGGTCAACTGGTCGGTCACCTGACTTTAGTACAGACGGACCGACTGTGTATGTCCAGATTGAAGCTTTCAATATGGAACTTAGACATAGTCTGAAGTTCTTGATGTCAAAGTATTCGAACCTCTCCTACCTGTTTACTTCTTGCACGTGATCAGAAAGGCCTTCTAACCACCCTAGATACGCCAAAGGGGGTTAGTGAGGTTTTCAGCTATCGTCAGAAGTTTTGGCTTTAGAGAACACAAGGCGCTGTGTTCTCTAAGCCTTCCATTGTGGCCTAGGAATGGAAACCCGTCTTGTCCTTGGGCCAGGGGCTTGGAATCAAGGATGGCACAAGTTATTGGGCAGGAGCCAGAGAGAGTCCTGTGCCCTGTCGGGTCTCTCAAGTTTTATTTACATAAAACTCAAGAAAGTCGAAGTCCTTCTGGCAATCTGCAGTGTTCCGAAAAAGACCAGACTTGCCCATATAGAAGAACACCCTGGCTTTATTGTTAAGGAGTTCTTTCAAAAAGGCTCCTTCATTGTGTTTGCACAAAGATTTGAAATCTTTTGATTTGAATGCTCACGAGGTGAGGGCGCGGCCTCGGAAGCATTTCAACAGAGCATGGCACTCAGCAACATCCTGAGTACCATGTTTTAGCGAAGCAACTCTGTGTTCACTTCACACTCCCTGCGAGATGTGAAGATGGCATATGAGATCTGCTGCTCGCTAGGGCCATACGTGTCTGCAGACACAATCTTGGGGGCAAGAAGTACCACTCATCCTATCCTGTAGAAAAGGGTTAGGAAGAGCTCTTAATTTAGTTGTTGAGTCGCCGACAACGGCGACTTCTTAACTCTTAAGCCTTAGTTAACACACCTTAACTTTGGCTATGTTGGTCAGGGGGTGATATATATATTTATATATATATTTATTTTACTTCTTAGCCCTCATGGTATGGTCAATATGGTCTAGTCACGTCGTGGTCTCGCCCCTGTTGACAGATCATCTGGAGTGCACCAGCTATATAGGTCTCTACCTCGCTGGCAACTCTAGTAGCACAAGCAGACTTACGTAGCAGTAACCACGAAGCCAGCTATGCTAACAGGTGGAACCAAGATTGTAAATCATGCATGCATTGTTTCCCAAAATCCTTCTATTCTGTCCCTTCCCACCTCCAACGGTGGGATTCAGCTATATATATATCTGACAGGTAAGTTTCATGAACAAAATGATATTGTTATGATACAATAAAGTTTGTTCATACTTACCTGGCAGATATATATAATTAAGTACCCACCCACCTCCCACCTAACAAAGGGACAGTGGAAATAAAAATTATGAATAGAAAATGGGAATGGTTCCTGATACCCGCCTCCCAGCGGCAGGAATGGTACTAACCACCACCTGGCCGACCACTGTGAGTGCCGGAAGTTTTTGAATTCTGTCGGACTTCAGAAAATACAGCTATATATATATCTGCCAGGTAAGTATGAACAAACTTTATTGTCTTCTAAAAATAACAATAGCATATTATTGGTACTTTTTATTTTAGTATTTTTCTGTAGTCATATCCTTTCTCTTACCCTTATTTCTTTGTGAAAAATCAGTAAGTTAGTTAGGTCCAACATCATTTTTTTCTGATGTTATTTAGAAATCTAATTGTGACCATCAAGTAGGTTATTTACTTATATAGTATATATTTTTTATATTTCTCATTATGCTATTGGTACATGGAAACACAGGCTTTGGAAGGCTTTCAGATTAACCATCATCATGTTAATGTGGACCAGTCTTATTGCAAATTTGATAAAGTAACAATCTTTGATTACAGGCAGTCCCCGGGTTACGATGGGGGTTCCGTTCTTGAGACGCGTCGTAACCCGAAAATCGTCGTAAGCCGGAACGACGTTTGGAAATATGTCTTAAACTAATAAAAAGTTATAAAAAACCTTACTTGTAATCCCTTTGGTTACATATGTGTTTTCCTGTTAGTTTTATGTACAACCTGGAGTTATTTTCATAAAAAAATCTGGTTCTTGAAGTAAAAACTATTGTAATCCTCTGGTGACACTACATTCTTGAAGTTTTATGTACAACCTGGAGTGATTTTGCCAAATCTTGAGGGCTACAAGAACAGTTGATTACTATTTACGTATCATATAGACTAATTAAAGTAAACGTTATCTTGAAATAGGCTTATATATTAGTAATCAACAAAACATTTCCTAGCATGAGTCAGAGGCCGTTTAACGAAACGAACACGTTTCTCTGTCCTTAACTCTCTCTCTCTCTCTCTCTCTCTCTCTATCTCTCTCTCTCTCTCTCTCCTCCCCTCTCTCTCTCTCTGATCAAATTACTGGATAATGTCTCTCTTTGGATACTTGGAATTTGCGTTGTAATCTAACCAGAAACTTCGTTTTGTTATTATTACTGGAAACAAGCAATGATTTTTTCATTATTTGCGCTTTTGGACTGTTATATGTAAACTTTGCGCACCGCAAGCTAGTATGTATTCATTCGCTCGTAAACTAGTTCCGCATATGAGGCGTCACTAAAAAACATAGAAAAATACGACATATAAAGTGTCGAAAATCATCATAACCTCAAAATTTTTGTTGAAATCTAACCAGAAACTTATTTTTATTAATATACTGTGCTAAACTATTAAGGATTTTTATCATAGCATGCGTTTTTTAAAAGCGTCGTTAACTCGGAGCGTCGGAAGCGTCAGCGTCGTAACCTCGGAACAAGCGTTGTAACCCAGGACGGATTTTTCCATTGAATATTTAAGAAAAAGCGTCGTAACCTCGGAACGTCGTAAGCCGGAACCGTCGTAACCCGGGGACCGCCTGTATTGTAGTTTTCTGACTCCAATTGCTATAATCTTATGTTAAAATCTTACGCTGGATATTATTTCAGAGGGCTTATTCCAGCAGTACATTAGTCAGCAAGAATATAAACCACAATGGACGCCCATTATTCCTACGCCTTTGGGGTCCGTGAGTGGTCACCAACGACCTGGCATGAGAGGTGGTCATCAAATGTGTATCGACACAAATACTCAGGTGAAGATAATTTCCTTAGTACACTTTAATGGGTAACATTGTTTTGGGAACTTACGTCTGATGCATTTTCTCATTTTGATTTGTAATGTTCTTTCTTTTTGTAACACCGAATAGGCTAGGTAATAGATATTTCTCACCAGAACAGTTGTAATACTAATGTTAATAGAAAAATGTGCTCATGGAATGTTTTTTTCAAAGATAAGTGTGTCATA
>NC_061107.1:13560872-13605872 GCF_015104395.2 Macrobrachium nipponense | reverse complement strand
ATCTTTGGTCTACGATGGCTGATCCCACCTCTTTGGCCTCGATGGCGTTAACACATCTTTGGTACGATGGCTGATTCACACTTTGGCCTGCGATGGCTGATTCCACACATCTTGGTCTACGGTCTCTTCCACTCTTTGCCTAGGCGAGGTGATTCCACACACTTTTGGTCCTCGGTGGCTCATTCCATACCTCTTGCCTACGATGGCTGTTTGATTCCACACCTATTTGGCCTGCGATGGCGGATTCAAAAATCTTTGGTCTACAATGGTGATTCCCACTCTTGGTCTACGATGGGCTGATTCCACACATCTTTGGTCCTACTTGGTGATCCCACACCTCCTTTTTGGCCTGCGAATGGCCTGTTCCACACATCTTTGTTCTAACGATTGGTGATCCCCACAAATCTTGGCCGCGATGGCTGATTCCACACATCTTTGGTCTACGGTGGCTCATTCCATACCTCTTTGGCCTACGATGGCTGATTCCACACATCTTTGGTCTACGGTGGCTCATTCCATACCTCTTTGGCCTACGATGGCTGATTCCACACCTCTTTGAACCTGAGATGGCTGACAACACCTCCTTTGGCTTGCGATGGTTTGATTCCACAATCTTTGGCCTGCGATGGCTGATTTCCACACATCTTTTGGTCTCGAGGGTGATTCCACACATTTTCTTTGGTTCCCCCTAAACGATGGGCTGGTCACTTCTTTGGCCTACGATGGCTGATTCCACACCTCTTTGGCCTGCGATGGCTGATCCCACACCTCTTTGGCCTGCGATGGCTGATTCCACACCTCTTTGGCCTACGATGGCTGATTCCACACCTCTTTGGCTTGCGATGGCTGATTCCACACCTCTTTGGCCTGCGATGGCTGATTCCACATCTCTTTGGTCTACGATGGCTGATTTCAATTGGTGCGATGCTCAAATCTAGAAAGTAAAGAATACCCTCGAATTTTCAAGGCCATGTTAAATATATAGACATTAATAAAGGCAGTCCCCATGGCTCGTGGATACGAATACACAAAACGGTTTTCAGGTTGGGTGTTCACAATAGTGCCTTTGGGTCGTTAGAGGCCAAAATTTAAATTTCTAAGTATTCCATGCTGAGGGGGGCGGGGACGGGAGTCGGCTGTTCAGGCCCAAGTGAATCTTTGTCGGTGAATATATCCGCAGAAAGAGATCATATTATAACGTTTATACAGACTGGGTGATTAGTCTCTGTTACTTCAGAAAAATCCATCGTAGTAATTAAGTTTTTATAAAAGCTGATATATATATATATATATATATATATATATATATATATATATATATATATATATATATATATATATATATAGAGAGAGAGAGAGAGAGAGAGAGAGAGAGAGAGAGAGAGAGAGAGAGACTGGCTGATTAATGTCTATTACTTCAGACTAACCCATAACAGTATTCACAATTTTTTTTCTTTTTTTCTTTTGCAAAAGCTTAGAAAATCTGCTACTGAATAATATTATCATCGATCAATCCTTCCCATGCATCACTTGTTGCAATCTCATTATCATCATCATCATCGCTACCATCGTCACTTTCAGATTTTGCTCTGATAGTGACATTACTGCCACTTTCACCATCGTCATTTATATCATCACTTTATTCATTTGGTGAAGTGTCTCTGGAATCACTCCTATTTTGGGACGCCATTCCAGTGTAGACCAAAAAAAAAAAAAAATAAGTTTAAACATATCTTCACTATACTCTGTTTTTTTCCATCTGTCCATCTGCCTGTGGTGTTTGCGCATGGTAACACTGCGTCCCGGGTTTTAATTAATATCCTATTTCGAATATTAATGGTGTAATTCGCATACAGTAAATTATTAAAACTCTTTTCAGTTCCAAATGTACACCCAGATATCCGTTTATTTACCTAAAAGTTAGACATAGCGTAACTATTGAAAGCCCGGGACGCAGTGTTACCATGCGCGACCACCACAGGCGAACGGGTAGGGTATGATGGAAAAAAAAAAAAAAAAAAAAAAACAGAGTATAAGTAACACTTTCAAGTATTATCCACATTTGATTTTGATGACCCACTGACACGATTATTCACACGTTATCGTTGTATTGGCTATTGCGTTTTGAAAGCACGTCGTAATTAAATCAGAGATAAGAGAAGATAAAACATTTTACTCCCTGGCCTAACAACTCTTAATGAGTAACCCAGCTTCCTTCCTGATAACGAAACGAGGTGTTGGGAGAATTGTAACGTTTTTAATGACACGTTTTTTGTTGACAGTTGTCCCTTTGCAGGTAATTTGGTTTTCGAACAAGTAATGTTACGTAGGCCTAATCCCCAAAGTTAATGTTTGTGACATTTTTTTAATGAAAAATAATGATATTTTGCATTTCGTCAAAGTAAATGTTTGCTCAGCTTGGAGTAAGACCTCAAAGCATCAAGCAGGTGATTATCAACGAGTTTGTCTCGGTTAATTAATTAATTAATTTATTTATTTATTAACCCAGTTAATAAGAAAACGTCAGACACCACGAATAAGGCGTAAGACAAAGGTGACCAAAATCGCAGAGCTTCGAAGGTATTTAGAACGAGACTATAAAAATGTTTCTGTAGTCGGTTAAAGTCCTTTCAAGTCCAGCGTCAAGTTTAGCAGGTTCTGCATAATTCTCTCTCTCTCTCTCTCTCTCTCTCTCTCTCTCTCTCTCTCTCTCTCTGACTTTAAATGAATGAAAATAAGGCATTTTGAGGATGAAACTGACGTGTCAGAATGGCTGAGAATCACGAGGTAAAACCGAATTTCAATTCTGCATGAAAACCTGCATACGTGATTTCCTCGAGTCTTCTTGCGCTATAGAAGCGGCGCACAGGTGACATTGCCGAATCAGTGACTAGAATATTAATGAGCGTTACTTTCACTATCTCTTCCGAACATCAGAAACGAAAAAGGAAAAAAATATATAAAAAAAGCTCTTGTGAGGACCAGTGCCTTGAGAACTTCCTTACGAATGCATTGTGTTCTATACGAATAAGTCGTGTCGAAGAATGTTTAACGAGATGTTGCTGTATGGAAAGGGCGCAGCGTAACCCCTACTAAGGAAGCAACGCATATACGTCTTGTCACGAGGAATCCTATTGTAATCGGGGAACACAGAAGCTGGCGAGAGATCCAGATCTTTGAGACGAAGGGTGGAGAAAACGAATCACGAGTCTGACCAGTCTGTGGATGGGTGTTCTTGACTAGGTATATACATATAGCTGGTGCAAATTTTTAAATTTTTATTTGAAAGACGGGTGTTTTAAGTTTTATAAAAGGACGGGGATTCTTGTCCCGAAATTAACAAGAAGAAGGGATTTGGTGGCAAAATGTAAAGCTTTCGTGGGTCACACGGAATTGAATGCTTGGTCAAGATCTCTCTCTCTCTCTCTCTCTCTCTCTCTCTCTCTCTCTCTCTCTCTCTCTCTCTCTCTCTCTCTCTCAGTTCTATAAAATGAACAAAAACTCACGTCTCTTTGAGATTAAATTTCACTCACTTCATGAATGGAGTTACAACAATAAAAAGACGTTGGCTTGATTATTCGTTTATAATGGAAGTTGTACATATTTGGAATACTTAGACAGAATTCAGTTTAGAGCCAAATGTCGTATTTAATGGTTGTTGCCATTTATAAGTTTATCATTTTATAGTTGTTTAGGAAGCACCCATGCATGATACAACGTTCAAATAATATTCGAACTTCAATCAAGACTAGAGGTTACTTTTCTTCCATGCTATTACTGTCACTAAAGAATTGTAGTCCCCTGCCTTCACATGCGTAGGAATTTTACAGTCTTCATGATTCCTAAAATGTCTAGTGCAATTGCAATGTAATAGTTATGCAAATTTGTAAATGAATATTTTTGTTTATGCTATATTGAATAAAAGGAAATGGAGCGGGAAAAATACCACCTGGCTCTATCTTGGATGCGTTCTTCTCGATATTTCTGCAAACCTTCACACATCCGTTTACTTTTTCCAGTCGCGAAAGCGTGCCCATTTTCTTTTTAAAAAATCTTCTAATTTGAAAGTTTCCTTGAATTAATTCATAGATTCGAAATGGAACAGGCCTATCTTTGTTTCATTTTGACTCTCTCTCTCTCTCTCTCTCTCTCTCTCTCTCTCTCTCTCTCTCTCTCTCTCTCTGTAACACACAAGCACATACTCCTACATATGCATACACTTTTTTTTCCACTCGCTCGGTTGTACGTAATCTGTTGTTTTATAGTAATAATAATCAAAGCATTATTAAAAGAAATTTTTACGTATTTTAGAACCATTTTCTTTTTATCGTTAGTCGAAGAGCATCATGAAATAAAAAACGAAAAATAAATTATGTGGCAACTGCCATCATAATACTCGTAGAGATATCTGGGTACATTACAATGGCGAAGAATCAACGACCGTTATTCGTGATAAGCAAATTGGTGCTCTTGTACAGCGCTTACATTATCTCTCTCTCTCTCCTCTCTCTTCTCTCTCGTCTCTCTCTCTCTCTCTATGTTATATTAGTATATATATATATATATAGATATATATAAATATATATATATATATATATATAATATATATATTACTACCCATTTCAATACATTCTATCTATTTGTTAATTGATTAATTATTTTCAATAAGTGTGGGTCTCTTCCTTGTGTATTTCGCTTGACCTCGTCTTACTTCTTCATAATAAACGCCTTATTCTTCGCGAGGTTGAATTTCAAGTCAGTGGCCCCATTGGTGGGCTTGTTCCATATGAATAGGTTCATCTTGTGAATGATAATAATAATGATAATAATAATGCATACACGCATATATATATATATATATATATATATATATATATAAATATATATATATATATATATATATACTATATATAGACATATATTGTGTATAGTGGGTTTAAAGAAAAGCGCAGAAAATATTTAGAAGTAATAATAATAATGTAATTAGTAATGATATTGTTGTGTATATTATTATATTATATTAATAATAATCTTCTGGGACGTAGTAAGATATTTGGGGACCCAGTGAGTCTAGACTCTAGATTATATGTTATCTCGAATATTCAGCATTATTTAAATCTAGTTTTATTTATCGAAAAGTTCGCCTGATGCATCTGCTTGCTGAATTTTGAAGAAATACTAATTTCTTGCATTCGTAAAGCAAAGACAGAAATAAGGTAAAGTAGTTATGGAAAATAAAGAAAATGGTTTCGAAGCTAAACTATTAAGAGAATAATTCAGGACCCACTGGAATAATTAAACGTACTTAAAGGACGGGTCCCACTGACTCGTACTGCAACCAGAGCGCATGCGTGCTCTCAGTGCAGCTCAACGCCTCACTTGCTCCAATTAAGAGTTTTCTCTCATTATGCTATTCACAGCACTGAGTAATGATGACCGATATATATATATATATATATATATATATATATATATATATATATATATATATATATATTACACTGGTCAACATGTACGTAAAACATTAGTTTTATGATTGGAAGTTAAATTTGTTTAACCACCAAGTTGAATGTTAAACAATTTTACTAGTACCAAGTCGTTTATTTTTAATATAGATTAAAATATTGACTGCGCATTTGTGGTAAAATGACAAGTGGAAAAAGAAGAATGGAAAGTAGAGTCTATATAAAATATTGGTAAATAGCAAATTTCAAAATATACAATCACCAACAATATTTGATATAAACAGTTATAACAGATAAGCAAAGGTAAGTATTGATGGTTAGCCATCCTTATTATTGTATTTGTTTCATTTCTTTATTATTTATATTTTTTTATTGGAAGGACAATAAAGCCATGGTCTGTCTAGCTGTACTCGAAGACACTTTGATCTAAGTCTAGGGCTTTGCGCCACCTGGATGTTTACTTAGTCTAAAAAGAGTCTAAGTCCTAGACCTAATGATCTTGGCTTAGCCCAAAGTCTACGCTCTCTCAGTCTAAGTGTCGATCAAATTATTTTACCATAAAAACAATCGAACCACAAAGGAATCATCACCATAAGTGAAGAAAACACCTCTGATCGGTCAATGGAACATTACAGATATAATGTAATGCGGACATGCCATCGTACTTATCTTGGGTAAACAGTCTTTATCGGTTACTGATATGCGGTGTCTCTCTGGAGATGCAAACACAGGCACCCACTCATACTCTCTCGAGAGAGATGAAAGGTAATTACATAAGCGATCTGGGAGAGTGGCATTGAGTTTCCAGTAATGAAAATGCAATGCGTATGTCCATATTTGAATGAATGTTCTCCTAAGTCTGTCTCAGTGGTTCGCTGAGCCATTGTTGAATGTTCCTCCCTGAGGGAGTTCCGGGCTATTTGTAGTAATGGACTATATAATGTACTAGTGGCTTTCGCTAGACTAAATTGTATAAGTGGCTTTTGCGTCCTTGAGTCATTGTTCAACTGTTGGATGAAAAAGTGGCAAAATGAAATAACTATAAAATGCTACCTTTCTTTACGTCATGTTTCAACCATTTCTTTAAGCCATACGATCGTGAAAGACTATGAGTCACTCGAACCTCAATGATATAAAGATGTTAAGAGCTATATGAATTTCATTTTTCACCTCATTGTTTCCTGTAGGACTTCTGTTTTACCTATACTTTCTCTGTGTCTGGAAAGACAACTGTGTGAGGACATTGCTAGCAATAAATGTTTTCTCAAGAAATATTTGTAAGTAAAACCTTAAGCCGATTTTGTCCATTGCTTCATTAGCCAATACCTTAGTTTTCGCTGTATAAAAAAGTAAAGGTCATGTCAGTGAGTTAGTACAATTTGTTAATGAACCTGACATTTTGTTACAAGGAAAATAAAGCCATAAACTACAAGTTACTAAAACAAGTGTATAATATAGTCGTTTTCGCTTAATGTTAACTTGGGCCTAGTTGCTAGATACGATCATAGGCTTATCGTTGTTTTGAAGAGTTTCTACCAGATGACTCTGACCGATGGCAGGTGCGAGATATTCCATTTAAAAAAATCACCTAAACAAGATAGTTAAACGATTGAGAATGTGCATCGTGCATTAAAAAAGCTTTATAGTCTTTCAGCATTATGTAACTCCCAAAATCATAGGCTAATAATATTAGCTTGTACAGTGGTGTGGCCAAGAGATAGACCTGGTAGCCATTTCGTTTCCACTCTTTTAGTGTCTTCAGCATTTAGTTTTGTCTTTCACACAAACACGAGTGTTCCATTTTTTTTTTTTAGAGGTCGGCCACTTAATGGCCGGGTACTATCCACTAAAAAAAGTCAAAAAGAGGAAAGCCATTTAAGTTCTTGACTCGTAACTTTTGGGAAGTGACATTATTGATGCAGAAAGACTGACTATAAGGCTATTTTAATGCAATATGCATATTCTCAATCGCTTACCTGTCTTGCTTAGATGATTTTCTTGAAGGTACAGTTTCGTCTGTTGGTTGAATTAACTATTTCTGTTAATAATCACTTTAACTTATTTATAAGATTTTAAATTCTGTGGAAGCTTTATTTGCAGGCTTACATCCTTTTGGATGTGCTGTAGATGGATGTTCGTTCAAACTGAATAATAATATAGTTCGACTCGTTCAGTGTCCACTACTTTTTAGCCACATGATAATAATAATAATAATAATAATAATAATAATAATAATAATAATAATAATAATAATAATAATAAATGTATAGTTCGTCTTGTTCATTGTCGGCTACTTTTCAGCCACATATTTCTTGACTGACTGGAGTATCTCGGCTGCTTTTTGCTGCTTTTCTTAGTTGCTGGACTTTCTTAAGTGCTACGGTTAACTCCTTTGCGCAGTGTTACAGTATCACCAGTGGTCCCAAATTTGGGCTAGACCACAGAACGCGTGATTCATTTTCCTTCTTTCAGGGTATACAAGTAGACCTCTATTTTGTTTATATTTGCTTTTTTTTTCGTTCATTTATTAACTACTAAATATGTACGCTCTTTTTTTTATTTCTCGTTGTCTTATATCAATTGGCATGAATGTTCGTGGCTTGTTATAGCTTGTTCAGTACAATAATAATAATAATAATAATAATAATAATAATAATAATAATAATAATAATAATAATAATAATAATAATAATAATAATATATTAATAATTGGGAAAAACTCTCTATCACGAGAGTATATATTCTAAGTGGTCCACAATGATAATAATAAAAAAATTCAATAGTTCGTGTATAATTTAGAAATACTTTACAAAGCTTTCGAACCATTCCCTAGGACTAACGATGAACCCAGGGAAGGGTTCGAAAACTTTGTACAGGTTTTTTCAAAATTATATACGAACTATTAAATTTTTAAAAATATTGTTGACCCCTTAGAACTATTATTATTATTATTATTGTTATTATTATTATTATTATTATTATTATTATTATTATTATTATTATTATTATTATTACCAAGAATCAATTCCAACCACTCCTAGCTAGGGAAGAGTTCGAATACTTTGGAAAGTGTTTTTAAATTATACACGAACTATTAATATTTTTTTTTTATATTGTGGACCCCTTAGAACAATATTATTATTATTATTTTTTTTTTTCTCTATCACAGTCCTCCAATTCGACTGGGTGGGAATTTATAGTGTGGGGTTCCGGGTTGCATCCTGCCTCCTTAGGATTCCATCACTTTTCTTACTATGTGTGCCGTTTCTAGGATCACACTCTTCTGCATGAGGCCCGGAGCTACTTCAGCCTCTAGTTTTTCTAGATTCCTTTTCAGAGATCTTGGGATCGTGCCTAGTGCTCCTATGATTATGGGTATGATTTCCACTGGCATATCCCATATCCTTCTTATTTCTATTTTCAGATCTTGATATTACTTATCCATTTTTTCCCTCTCTTTCTCTTCAAACTCTGGTGTCCCATGGTATTGCGACATCAATGAGTGATACTTTCTTCTTGACTTTGTCAATCAACGTCACGTCTGGTCTGTTTGCACGTATCACCCTATCCGTCCTGATACCATAGTCCCAGAGGATCTTTGCCTGATCGTTTTCTATCACTCCCTCAGGTTGGTGCTCGTACCACTTATTACTGCAATGTAGCTGATGTTTCTTGCACAGGCTCCAGTGGAGGGCTTTTGCCACTGAATCATGCCTCTTTTTGTACTGGTTCTGTGCAAGTGCCGGGCATTCGCTTGCTATGTGGTTTATGGTTTCATTTTTCGTATTGCACTTCCTACATATGGGAGAGATGTTATTTCCATCTATCGTTCTTTGAACATATCTGGTTCTTAGGGCCTGATCTTGTGCCGCTGTTATCATTCCTTCAGTTTCCTTCTTTAGCTCTCCCCTCTGTAGCCATTGCCATGTGTCATCGCTGGCTAGTTCTTTAGTCTGTCTCATGTATTGTCCGTGCATTGATTTGTTGTGCCAGTCCTCTGTTCTGTCTGTCATTTTCCTGTCTCTGTATATTTCTGGGTCTTCGTCTACTTTTATTAGTCCTTCTTCCCATGCACTCTTTAGCCACTCGTCTTCACTGGTTTTCAGATATTGCCCTAGTGCTCTGTTCTCGGTGTTGACGCAGTCCTCTATACTTAGTAGTCCTCTCCCTCCTTCCTTTCGTGTTATGTATAGTCTGTCCGTATTTGCTCTTGGGTGTAGTGCTTTGTGTATTGTCATATGTTTCCTGGTTTTCTGATCTATGCTGCGGAGTTCTGCCTTCGTCCATTCCACTATTCCTGCGCTGTATCTGATTACTGGCACTGCCCATGTGTTTATGGCTTTGATCGTATTTCCTCCATTGAGTTTTGACTTGAGTATCGCCTTGAGTCTCTGCATATATTCTTTCCTGATCGTGTCCTTCATCTCTTGGTGTTTTATATCCCCTCCTTCCATTATTCCCAGGTATTTGTATCCTGTCTCATCTATGTGTTTGATGTTGCTCCCATCTGGTAGCTTTATCCCTTCAGTTCTCGTTACTTTGCCTTTTTGTATGTTGACTAAGGCGCATTTTTCTATTCCAAACTCCATCCTGATGTCCCCAGATACAATCCTTACAGTCTGGATTAGGGTATCTATTTCCTTGATGCTCTTACCATACAGCTTGATGTCGTCCATTATTATTATTATTATTATTATTATTATTATTATTATTTTATTTTATTATTATTATATATTTATTATTCTTATTATTATTATTATGATTATTATTATTATTAATATTTATTATTATTTTATTATTATTATTATTTTGTGTATGCTGGAAACAGACCTTCTTTCAAACATGTTTTATTAAAAATAATGGCAAAAATCAATTCTGTGAATTCTGCCATTATTTTTAATAATTATTATTATTATTATTATTATTATTATTATTATTATTATTATTATTATTATTATTATTATTATTATTATTATTATTATTATTATTACCAAGAATCAATTCCGACCATTCCTAACCAAATATAGTTTACCCTTAGAGGCACCTCTATACCTTGACTCAAGCAAGCAACGAAGCCAGCCTTATTTTAGCTGCTTGAGTCAATCATATCTGTGGCACTGACACCACCACGGCCTCAGAGAAATCGATTCTCCACAGTTCCAGAACGTAATTCATAAGTGGGGGGAGGGGGTTGGAAAGGGGAGGAGCGGGAGGGAGGGTGTCGTTATTCATGCGTAAAAAAAGGTATTGTTCTCGCGCCAATACTCACGAATTTGCCACTAGGTTTTGCATGTGCGGGAGTTCAGGTTGCGTGACTGCTGAGAATGCACGAAGCACGCAAGCAAAATCACAGTCTCTCTCTCTCTCTCTCTCTCTCTCTCTCTCTCTCTCTCTCTCTCTGAATGATTTTCAATTTGTCCGTCTTTCTGATTGGAAGCAAGTTCTATGAACATTGAGTTGTACAGTCTTTGTTTATCTGCACATTCACACATACATATACATGTTATTATTAATTATATATATATATATATATATATATTCATAATATATTATATACATACACTTTAATACATTATAGTATATATAAATATGAATATACAACTTACATATAATATTCAATAAAATTCATGTATGTATATTATATATACACATATATGTGATGTGTGTATATACATGTACGTAGCCATGCATCCATGACTTACCTCTTTATAACCATTTATTCTATCATCAGGCCTCGAAAGAATATTTTACGATCGCTCTGCGGCCATTTTATTTCAGGTTGGCTACGTGGCCTAAAGCCTATCTCATTTGACAGTCTATTTTTGGTGGTGCTGAATGGCTTAATTAATATCTCAATTTGTACCTTTCTCACGTTTCCAAGTTTCTTAACTATCGATATGGAGACGTCTCGCACGTCTCTATGTTTTATAGCCTCAGTTTATGTATATATACACACACACACTTGTCTGCTTTAAATATAAAGCAGAGGTACTTCATATGGACGATGGTAAATTGTTTTTGGTTAGACGTTCTTTGCCACATTTTGTACAAATTTTCGTTTCCGTTGAAGGAACAGTCAAAAACTATAAGCAACCCTGACAGCGAATTGGTCGTTTTGTAAATAAATAAATAAAGATTTCTAAATATGTGATATTTTGCGACAGAGATCATCATGTTCCAGAAGGTCGGTGACTGCGATAATTATCAGTCATTTTCTCTGGTGCTCTCTGAATGCTGAGAAGTAGATCTGATCTTCATGCTTTTTGTATAAATATAAGTCTGTACTCTTCCTTCCAAAATTCCAGTGTGCTTGCAATGCCCTTTGGCAATAAGTCCCCATGGAGGCGATCTTTATAATGAATGAAGATCCAGACGTGTTCAGACTAACTTCAATGAAGCTCTTGGTTTGGTTAACCATAAGGCTTTAGATTTATCATGACTTAGGTGTCAGAGCTTCATTTCACTGCAGTCTTTTAAGGCAATTTGATGTATTTTAAGACAACAGTTGGACGTGACCTTTTTGACACCCTTAGAACGTTCTCACTTAACATTGTGAAGCAGATTTAGTGCCGTCAGTGCACCTCATGCGGTGCACAGTAGGCTTTACTTAAGGTTCTTTGCAGCGTGCCTTCGGCCCCTAGCTACTGCAACACTTCTTCCCCTTTTGCTGGACCTCCTTTTATATTCTCTCTCTTCCATCTTACTCTCCACCCTCTTCTAACAGTTGATTCGTAGTGCAACTGCTTTGAGGTTTTCCTCCTGTTACACCTTTCAAACCTTTTACTGCCAATTTCCGTTACAGCGATGAATGACCTCATAGGTCCCAGTGCTTGGCCTTTTGGCCTTAATTCCATATTCAATTCAGTTCAATTCGATTCTTACTGCCTGGGGGCATGGTATAATACATAAACTGTAGCTGAAGTATTCTCTAAAACTCTCGAGTTGGAATTAGACGGAAAAAGTTCCTCATTCTTATGGGTACCTAATCTTCTTATTATTCTCGAGCATTCCATTGAGGTGCTAGAGATGTGTATTTTTGGTGATAGAAGTTCACCCTCAACGTGGTTCGGAAGTCACGTAAAGCCGTTGGACCCGTTGCCGAATAACCACTGGTTCCATGCAACGTAAAAGCACCACACAAACAACCAAATCTTATTATTTAATTGCATAGAAATACCAGTATCGTATATTTTCATAAGAAGTAAGTTCAAATCGGGCAATCATATGTTAGATGCATCATTTTTGCTAGCAATTTGCCAGTGTTTTTTTTAACTATTATGTCATTGATGTTTACCTTATAGTATTCTTTTCCAAATGATGAGTCATATGTACACAGAAATTATGTAAGAAAATAAATTCGTAAAGTAACTAAATGTCTACGGGGATAAACACCCCCGTTTCACGGGCAGAACCAGCTCCGTTTCAGGGAATCCCTTCTCACCCCCACCCCCTTCGGAGGGTTTGGGGAAGGGGGAGGTAGGATGAAACCCCATTATAAATCATTTTAGGGGTCCCCACTATAACCTATAACCTTGCCAAGTTTCGTGCCCATTGGACTAGCCGTTTGGCCGTGATTGAATGACAGACGGACGGACAGACATAACGCCATCTCTGTGAAGCTGGTAATGGTTAGTTACATTCAGGATTTTAGACAGAGCAGTGTTTTGATTACCTTCGTGTCAGGAGGAAGCATCGTGAAGACCTCCCTTGTAGTAACAAAATTCTTCTTCTTCTCAAAAGTTATCGTTTTCTTGTGGGTCATGTCATAGAGATGGTTTATTGTTTATGGAACAAATGCTTTATCATGTTGTTATTTTGTTCCATGTGACAACGTGTGTTATAGTCCAGCAGCCCAGACCATTGAGATACAACGAACGAGATACCGACTGTAACCCCTACTGGTATTTAGGAGTAGACTTGTAAACTGTGAAACTGACCGTCTGCCGAAAATGTATGGGTGACTTACTTAACAAGCACCACTAATTGTTCGTTAGATTTTGGGTCTAGATCCAGTATATGAGATACCAGATGAAACTAATATATAACATATCCACAGACTCTACTGATTATAGAATGACCAGTGACAGGCATTCTGGAGGGTGGGTTCCCCCTGACAGACGCACTGAAGAGGGGGGTTTAATTGGATCTAGATCCAATTTAAGAGATATCAAGTAAAATTTACACTACAATAGCACTGCACATCCTAGAATACTGTGGTGGTAATGACAGACATTTTAGTGGGTGGTTTCTCCCTGACAGACACCCCACAACGAGTGGGGAGGGGGAGGGGTTGACAGGATCTGCATCCAACATTGGAGATACCAAGTGAAATTTGTACTACGATAGCACTTCATATTCTAGAATGCTGTGATGGTAATGCCAGACATTTTAGTGGGTGGTGGTTACCCCCTGACAGACACACCCAAACAGGTGGGCAGGGGGAAGGGCAAATCCTGATAACTATGTAATGTCTAGACTAGTATAGAAGGCTACTATTGACCCGTATTACACATTATCGTGATATATTTAATAAATATTTTTATCCTTTATATCCTTTGTATTTATTTAATACAAATATTATTTATTTGTTTCATATAAATAACAGTCACTTGTAGGCCCATAATAGTTCGGTCATATTATTATTTTGTCAAGCAAATGACTTCAATTATAGTACTCGCTTTAGCTTTGTTTACGAGATGAAAATTAATGTAGCGGTGGCTGGAATACTGGCACTGTAAAGTAGCATGTAAGTTCTTATCATTATTAGAGTTATTGCTGTAAGATGTCTATGTACATAACATTTATTAAATAGAGTAATACGCACCCATTAAATAGTTAGTAATACATATGTAATATACATGCTATAGTCAGAGTACTGACTTTCAAACCAATGAAATCATGGATACATTTTTATATTATCAGTTTTAGGAATGAATATTGTTGTTACTATAGTCGGTTTTTTTTTCGGCTGGTGTAAAACTCGTCAGATATAATACACCTGGCTGAGGAAGGACACAGAGGATCTCTACTCTTTAAACAATCTCTCCACACACAAAGTTATTTCGAACATTTCCATTCTCTCAAGAAGATTATGAATAGATATTAGAGCAAACTAAACCAAAAAAATAATCACTTAGCATTAATGTAAAGAAAACAAGAGAAATGAAAAATTAGTGCGAAGGAGAATATTTGTTATCGTTAATGTTTGATGAGTAAGTGATTAGCGAATTGTTAGGGTTTAGTGAGTAAGCGTTTAGTGAATGTTTATGAATAAGCGTTTGATGAATGTTTAGTTTAGGGTTTAGTGACTGTTTAATGTGTCAGTTTTCAGTGAATGTTTACCGAATCTTTAGGGTTTAGTGAATGTTTTGTGAATGTTATTGAATGTTTATTGTGTAAGTATTCAGTGAATATTTTGTCTTAAGGGTTTTAGTGAATGTTAGTGTTTAGTGATTATTAAGTGTGTAAGTATTCAGTGGGTGTTAGGTCCAGTTAAAGTTTTGTGATTGTTTGTGTGTGGTGAATGTTTAGTAAGTATTCAGTGAGTGTTTAGTGAATGTCTTGTGAATGTTAGTGTTTAGCAAATATTTAGTGTGCAAGTGTTTATTGGGTTTTTAATGAGTGGATGTTCATTCACTGTTTATTATTTAATAAGTATTTAGGGTTTGGTAAGCATTTAGTATTTAATGAGTGCTTAGGGTTTAGTGAGTGTTTAGTGTTTAATCAATGTTTAGGACTAAGTGAGTGTTTAGTGAATGTTTACCGAGTGTTTGGGGTGTAATGAATATATAGGGCATTTAGTGTATAGTGAGTGCCTAGTGAGTGTTGGGTACTCAGTGTGTTTAGTTATTGAGTGTGAGTGTATGTTAAGTGTGGGTGTGTGCAAAGAGTGAATGTATGTAAGTGTGAGTGCTTACTGAGTGTAAGTGCATTGTGAATGTTAATGTTTAGTGATAGTACTACATTACTGTTTAGTTAGTGCTTCGCTACTGTATGCAAAGAAAGTCCTGTAATTTACACAGGAACCATTTACGCTTGACACTGCTTAGATCCAAGAGCAGATGCTTAGGCCTGTTTTCGTAAGGTAATTTTTCTCTGTGAAATTGGGTCAAATAATAATAATAATAATAATAATAATAATAATAATAATAATAATAATAATAATAATAATAATAATAATAATAATAATAAAGATGAAAAAATAATAGTAATAAAATATAGTACTAAAAGCTGGACCGAGACCTTTCAATATGGCTTCCCGAAGTGGTCACTCTCGGCAGGGAGATCGCTACTTCAGTGATGGACGCCGCATGCCTTGCACACAGCTGACAGATTTGTGCTTTCGGTTGTCCGATTTTTATGACTGTGTTGGAGACGCATTATAAATCATATTAGCAATGGTAAATACATTGAACAGGCGTGAGGATATAATATGATGTTAGTGCCTGTCTACTGGATATAATGAACAATGAAAGTAGAAATATTACCAGGGAGAAATTTAGTCGAATAATGGTCGTCAAAGCCAGCATCGACAGAATGTATTGAAACACATTGCATTGGCTGGCTGTGGTACGTGCCGGCGGGAAGCTAAGAGACAAACACACTCAGCTGGCTTTAAACATCAAACTGCGGGCAATTTTCGCCTTAATTTGCCGGAAGTATTATTTTTAGTTGAGTTTAAATTTTCTTCCCTGAATATATATAGTACCTGATACTTGCTGATAGCGTACAGATCAATTTGAGTGAGGCAGCCGAAAATAAGTGGACTATTAGATAACTGACATGCTATTGTAGGCCTACTTAATTTGGGAGTCAGGAGCTCCAAGTTGTATGATCGTCAACTTCGGGAGCGGGAATAGAATGGGGGAAAATGTTTTGTAGTTAGCTTATCTTGAACGATTCATTCACATTTCCATTTCCAGTAATTATTTGCGTTGTGCTACTCCATGATTCACTGTAATTTCATCGCAGTAATTATATCGTGGTAATTTCATCGTGGTAATTTCATCGCATGGTAATTACATCTCATACATTTTTACCGCATTGTAATTACATCGTAGTAGACCACATCATCAGTGATTTCATCGTAAGGTTTCTTTTACCGCAAAAAATAAAGCATGATTTGTTTTATTTTAAAAGTACTTAAAATTATATAATTAGTATTAGGTTATAACTTTTTATTTTTCATTTATTATTTTAGCGTCGATGATTATTAGTTGTTTGACGCCAGTCTTATTTTTAACTCAGTTAATCAATCTAAGAAAAAATAGGATAATAAAGAAAGCGACATTCTTTAAAAAGCTTTTATTATTATTTATTTTCAAACAAATACGTATAGTGCATATATTAAAAGAATATTTCAAGAACAAAAATTATCAAAACAATTCCTTAGCACATGATCAAAGCGAGGGGGTCGACGTACTATGGCACGATTTGGCCTTCCGATCCACGCATTCTCAACGTAATCTAAGACAGGCTGGGCTTCCTCTGGAAAATCATTATTGTCTATTAAATATTGAAAAGTGCTAACCACATCGGAGACAGGAACAAATGCAATGGCTGCAATCATACGCATTTTTGCGAATTCGGCATTTGATTGAATGGATCGAAATAAACATTGTGAGAAGTGGAAAAAGCAACATTTTTGATTTTATTAGGAAAAAATTCTCTAAAAGCGTTAATCGCTGCACGTTCAAAATCAGTCATAATTATGCTTGGTGATAAGGTTGGCTCTAAAACTTTTAGTTCTGACAAAAGCTTATTGTAACTATCTTCAGTTTTGTTACTCATTAAAACGAAAACAAGAGCCAAAACGTCACCTTTCATTATTCCACGTATTGTGTATAGTTGTTTAGATAAAGGCGGTACCGTTTTGAAAGTCCCATCTGCATACCAATTGCTTGCACTAGATAATACCTGAAGATTTCTCCTAGTCGAAAATAAAATAATCCCGTCTGATCCATTATCACTGTCGAACAGAAGGAATGGCTGATTTGAATGTGTTATCCTATATAGCGGAGGAATGCTTAACTGGAGTCAACATTCTGGATTTGCAGGAATTTGTGCTGCGGTATTTCTAGCATTTCGTATATTCCTTTCTACGTACTGCTTGGGAAAAGTCAACAAGCAGGCCATTTGCTAGTTAGATAGTTAGATACTTTGATCTCATCAACAACTCTAACCATAATACTTGGACGTTTTACAGAAAAAAACAAGTGAAATATATATTATTATTCATTTATTTTTTAGCGGTGAAAGAAACCTTACGATGAAATCACTGACGATGTGATCTATTACGATGTAATTACAATGCGGTAAAAATGTATGTGATGTCATTACCATGCGATGAAATTACCGGACACCGCTACATCATCTCTGGGAATGTGCGGGTGTTAAAACGGCTCTTTATGATGGGACTTTGGTCTTAATATCAATCGAACTCCCATATCCGATAAAAATTTCATCTTATCCACACGAACCAACAGCAACTAAAGAACAATTCAGTAGATGGTAAGACACGTTGGGCTACGAACCTCGACATGGCTGCAGTGCCCATAGGCCTACTCTGCAAAAAGAAAGGAAAATGACCAAAGACGCTATTAAAACGAGAATACTTATCTTACATTTCTTTTTTTAGAGGAATTGAGACTGGCACCATATGACTGGTTGGTTTAATTATTCAAAAATGGATCACCACACATACTTGTAGCTGTTGTCACTTGTGACCCCTCCCATTCAGAAAAAATACTACTTTGTGTGAAGTAATAACTCCACACCAAAGGATAGTGCTAATACACACACACACACACACACACACACACACACACACACATATATATATATATATATATATATATATATATATATACGATATATATATATATATATATATATATATATATATATATATATATATTTGTGTGTGAAACTATAAAAAGTAGACCAGGCCTAGTAAGTCTTATACATAGTTTTCTATATAGATGTGATGGAATTAATGAAGTGAAATATTCCATACTTCAATAGGAATTTAAAAAAATAACACCGGCAGTAATTTTTATCGTGAAACATCACAACATTTCTTGAATTTTTTGCCTTTTACGTTTTACCAGGCTCACGAATTTCAGATAATTACCATATTTCTAATATTGATATTGCCTATGATAGATTTTGGATCATTTCAAGGTGACCCATCTCTCACCTCCAATCGTAGGTTATGTCTGTCAGGGGGAAGAAACCACCCACTAAAATGTCTGGCATTAACATCACAGCATTTTTTGTGCAGTGCTATGGTAGTACAAATTTTACTTGGTATCTCCAATGTTGGATGCAGATCCTGTCCTGTCTTTCCTTCCCCCTCCCCCTCCCAACTCGTTTGTTTTGGGGGTTTGGTCTGCCAGGGGGGAAACCACCCACTAAAGGGGTGTCTGTCCGGGGGAAACCACTCACTAAAATGTCTGGCATTACCATCACAGCATTCTAGGATATGAAGTGCTAGCGTAGTACAAACTTCACTTGGTATCCCCAATGTTGGATACAGATCCTTTATCCCCCTCCCCATCGTTGTGGGGCGTCTGTCAGGGGGAAACCACCCACTAAAATGTCTGTCATTACCACCACAGTATTCTAGGATGTGCAGTGCTATTTTAGTGTAAATTTTACTTGGTATCTCTTAAGTTGGATCTAGATCCAATTAAAACCCCCTTTTCAGTGCGTCTGTCAGGGGGAACCCACCCTACATAATGCCTGTCACTGGTCATTCTATAATCATGAGAGTCTGCAGATATATTATATATTAGTTTCATCTGGTATCTCATATACTGGATCTAGACCCAAAATCTAACGAACAATTAGTGGTGCTTGTTAAGTAAGCCACCCATATATTTTCGGCAGACGGTCAGTTTCACAGTTTACAAGTCTGCTCCTAAATACCGGTTGGGGTTACAGTGTGTTAGTGTTTGGGTTCTGAACAGTATACGAAGCTACTCCCCTGTTTTTGTCTGTTTCGTTTGAATGAACTAAGAAGAAATAATAAATATCCCTCAGGTTATCATAAGCAAAATTAAACAACGCATGTGAGGTATTGTCGTTTAATAGCATCATTATACCAAAACCACGAGTATGTACTGTAATTGTACCTTACATCCATCTAAAAAGCTAAAAAAAACAACCACATACTTTATAAAGAGATGAGAGTCAATAAATTGAAACCAAAGAAAAATACAAGTCTCATTCGGTGCAGATTGAATATTATTAAAGTTAATACATATTAACACCATGATTAAAAGAAGACATTCTACCACTTAGCGTCGCTCCTCCTTAGAGAAAGAGATTTTCTGAAACCATTATAATTACTCCAAGGGAAGAAGCCTTCCCAGGAAGACACTGAGGGCCAAACATTAAATGTCCGTTCCGAAATTGGTCCAAAAAGGTCCTGGTGACTATCAGACCGAACCCTGTCAGGATACGAGGTTATGTGTCATAGTCAGGTATACGAGTCCTTATACATTCTCTGCCACGGTAGAATATCATTTTTCTCCTTCCTAGGCCATGGTAGGATACCATTTTCTCCTTCCTAGGCCATGGTAGGATACCATTTTCTCCATTTCCTTCCGGCCATGTTAGGATTACCATTTTCTCCCTTCCTAGGCCAATGGTAGGAATACCATTTTCCTCCTTCCTAGGCCATGGTAGGATACCATTTTCTCCTTCCTAAGACCATGGTTTAGGATACCCATTTCTCCGGTCCTAGGACCATGGTAGGAACCATTTTTCCTCCTCCTAGACCATGGAATAGGATACCATTTTCTCCTTCCAGACCATGGTAGGATACCATTTATTCTCCTTCCTAGGCCTGTAGGATACCATTTTCTCCTTCCTAGGCCATGGTTAAGGATACATCTCCTTCCTAGGACCATGGTGAGGATACCATTTTCTCCTTCCTAGGCCATGGTAGGATACCATTTTCTCCTTCCTAGGCCATGGTAGGATACCATTTTCTCCTTCCTAGACCATGGTAGGATACCATTTTCTCCTTCCTAGACCATGGTAAGATACCATTTTCTCCTTCCCAGGCCATGGTAGGATACCATTTTTTCCTTCCTAGGCCATGGTAGGATACCATTTTCTCCTTCCTAGGCCATGGTAGGATACCATTTTCTCCTTCCTAGACCATGGTAGGATACCATTTTCTCCTTCCTAGGCCATGGTAGGATACCATTTTCTCCTTCCTAGGCCATGGTAGGATACCATTTTCTCCTTCATGGGCAATGGTAGATTATTTGTCTGACTTCTAAGCATGGTAGGATACCATTTTTCTCTCTCTGAAGCCATGGTAAGATATTTTCCTCCCTCCCCAGCCATGGTAGGATACCATTTGTCTGCCTTCTAAGCATGGTAAGATATCATTTTTCTCCTTTCTCAGCCACGGTAGGATACCATTTTTCTCCTTCCTCAGCCATGGTAGGATACCATTTTTCTCCCTTCTCAGTAAAGTAAGATAGTTCCCCTCCCCCCTCAGCCATGGTAGGGTACCATTTTCTGCCTTCTAAGCATGGTAAGATATTCTCCTCCCTCAGCTATGGTAGGTTACGATTTTTTCCCTCCCTACCATTTTTTCTCTGCTAAAACCGACACACATCACAGATTCGGCAAACTTAAAAGAAAAAAAAATCAAAGAACATATTTTACAAGATTTTATTAATGTGAGAGAAAAAATGCTTTCGTTGATTACTTTACAAAAACAATTGCAATACACTTGATGAACCTCACATTTTATTATGAGATCCCCTTTCAACTTCTACCTGAAACCGAAATCTGTGATATGTGAAATCAGTTTATTCTGGTGCCTGTGTGATTTGTCTAACAATGGCAGTCGACAAATTTATGCTGATCATTTAACCATCTGGTGCTTCAAAGTTAATATCCACAAAAGATGTTCTTAAGGTTCCAAAACGCAGACAAGACTGGTTGTTGTCATACTCAAACAAGTCTGGGTTTAAATCCGCTGTCTGCAAGACATTACAAAGAAACGAAGACACACTCGACAAAAATTCTGCATTATGGAATAAATTAATAGAGTAGAATATTTTAAAAATGACATGTTTTAGATATTTATCCTCAGTCCCTCGCCATAGAGGAAAGTACATAATTGCAATTATGCTATGTTCATTTTTCATTATTCAAAAGCGTATACCAGAAGCCTTTGCAAGCATACCTTTAAATGAATAAGGTTTCCACATGGCGTTCATATCATATTGATCATAAAAAGTTGTGACATATCTTTTCACGGAGGGTTAAATGATCTTACAAGGCCAGAGCAGAGTAAACAGACGTAGTCTTCAAGTCTACATCAGACCAGTGATCAGTCAATACAACGCCAACTGCATCTTTGAGTGATCGATCAAAGGGTCTCGACTTTAAAGTTCAAGTCAGTCGTATATTCATCCGGTTCCAGAATAGTACAGATATTACATTAGTAACCTGTCTCCTATTTTCAGGTGCATTTTTGTGTCACCGGTGCAAAAATCTAATCTTATTCTCGGGACCTTACATATAAACGTGGAATTCAAACTACTTTCAGTTTAAGCTACCTTGCAGGGAGATTGCTTTTCTCTCGGATTGAACCAACGCCATAACCAATACTCGCTGCCAGTATCACAGTTCCATCAAAACAGTTCAGTCAGATACGTCTAACTTTACCCTGTGGTAAATTCAAGAATAATTGAAAACATCTCTCACAAGGCCTTCATCGGAAAGATGGGTTTTCATTGAATAACAAAGCCACTCACTGAACACAAATCTATCTACCTGTCTTATCTGGTCAACGTCTGGTTAGTAAGTTTCCTTGTTCTGCAACTTCATTTGTCACTTTTGATGGTGTTACTTCTTCGTCATCCTTGCTTCTTTCAACACTGTATCAACCATAAATCTTTAAAATTTAGTCTCTCAGTTTGGAAGAATATTTGTAATATACAACTTCGTTCTCCCTTCACATACCCGAGAGTTACGGTGTAGGATTCTTTATTCCCGGATTATTTTTTACTCAGTTGGAGATGACAGACTTCTATTTTGACCAGAATAAACAGGATTCATAGATGAATCAGTAATCCTGTTTACGGTTTTTTTATGGATTTTTTTCGAGTCCTATGACTGTGGTACGTGGGTCATCATTTTGGCATCCAGCAAATTTTTGTTTTGATAATTTCCTTACATTTACTGCGATATTTCAGTCATCATTGAGTGTTTTTATTGACAAAAACATCACACTTCTTACTAAGGCCTTATTTTAATATGAATTTCAGATGATTTGGAACAACCAGGAAGCATTATAGAGCTTCTTTTCATTAAATATCTTTTGCGTAGCCAGGGAAAGCTGTGGTTGTTCGTGCTTGGAGTGGGCTAATGTGCCCACCAAACCATTCAACTTACCACTGGAGAACTCTGGCTACCAAGTTTTGCTTCCAAGTTTCCTATTTGCAGTACAAAAACAATTAAATATTTCTTCGAACTCTCCCCTCTCTCTGTTGTCTTCTTCTTTCATTGCTACACATGACAAAAAAAAAAACTTCAACTCCAGTCCTACTAGTATTCACTAGTAATTCATTCAGTAAATACTTAACCATTCAGTTCCTCTGTGCTTTCTGTGTGAATTGTCACGAGGACAAATGTTTAACAGATAATCACCATGTCATTGAGTCCTGTGCTTGGCTACGTATCAAGAAACTTCGTTAGCTCTGAGGAAACGAAGTCTAGCATTGTCAGATAGAGTACCAAGAGTTATACGGGTGACAAGAAGTTCCTTATTTGGGTCTTCAGCCTCCCAGGCGAAGCTTGTGTTAATACACCAGCGGCTCGTAAAATATTTAAAAAAAAAAATAAAAACTCTTCGTCGCGCGTTTGTGTGTACTTAACTAACCTTTTAAGAGAAAATAGAAAACTACATCATAACAGAACCACAAAGCAATATTCTTTTCCTGGTTAGTTTCCACTCGGTCTAGGCTTTGGCCTGGGGGTGGCGGGGTGGGCTGAACTGTTAACCCTAGGATGCTTTGACATAAAGCTTTGAATACACATATATAATATATAAAATATGTATGCATATATATATATATATATATATATATATATATATATATATATATATATATATATATATATATATATATCTCGTAAATACTCCAGGTCCTTGTGCCCTCAGCGTAGTACTAGTACATCCATTCTGCAAGCGCCCATAACAGAACACGTGACAAAAATATATGTATTTGTAATATATATATATATATAATATAAATCTATGTTTATGGTGAATCATCATTTTTTTTTAGAAAAAAATAAGAAGAAAATAATAATCTAAGACTCTTATGAGGTCCGCTAGAACTTGTTCACACTTTGTTCACGATTCCGTTGGGTTCCTTGGGTTCGGTGTAGGTGGCCGCTAGTAGGTTGTCGTGGGGCGACTTGGCGTCGACTTCGGCGGGTTTGGAGAAGGCCAGGTTGTGGTGGTAAGCGCTGTTGTCCGTCGCCAGTTCCTCCGTGTCGTCGCAGCTCTTGGGAGGCAAGGCTTTGAAGCACTCGAACACGTCGAACCTGGAAAAAAAATCAGGTGATCACAAACTACATCTCTTTCATTCTTTTTCCCTTACCTCCTTTCATATTCTCTTCCCTCCATCTGACTTTCCACCCTCTTAACCAATTGTTTCAGCATTATTTTCAGCGTTGAATAACCTCATAGGTCCCAGCACGTGGACTTTGGCATAAATTTTATATTCCAGTCCAGTCCTTCCACAATCTACCTCGCTCTGGAGCCTACCTTGGGCTGATTTATACAAATGTCTTCGTATGTCTGGGCAATTTTTCATTTATTTTATGATGCAGTCTGGATTTAGTTGATTATTCAAAGTAATTTTTTTAATTATTTTGTTTTCGAAAGTCTGCATAGCTTTTGAAGTTATAATGTGGAAGTTATTTGATATCAAAACTCTGACCTTAGAATCATGACTGATCGAGTTCAGTGTATACCATTATGATAGCAAAACATACTAAAATATACCTTTTTATTTTAAAAAAATGCCTAGAATATTTTACTCTCTTATCTCGCAGGCTTGCAAAAGTTCCAACATTGAATTATCAATCACTTGACCAATGATGACAAACACATGCAATTTATAAGTTGCTAAATTGTGGTGTCGTAATTTCTTATAAAAAAAACCCAAGGGCATAAATGGAGGAGTCTGAAAAGTACCTAGGGAACTCGAGTTACCTGTCAGAGACGATCCCTTTAGTGAAGAGTATCTTTGGGACGACTGAGAAAATGATGAGGCTTGCTAAAGACACAAGCATTGACACTGTCCTGAAGGGGAAGTTCTGCTGGCCCTTTTCCACGTCAAAGAATGGGTAATGAATGACTGCAGGCACTCCAATGTAGGGTTCTCCTCCTGAAGAAAGGTATGGGAGTTGGTCATTTGGTTACTTGTAAATATGAGGATGATGTGAATAGGCTGCCAAGACTCTAAGATATTTCTCAGTTATGCTGTAAACTACGTATTCATAAATATCTTTTTTCATTATAGAAAAAAAAAGAATATTTTACAGTCCTGGCATGAACTACTCGAGACAAGACACTCATCTGAGGTATGCTCGCATCGAAACCAAAGTAGCACATGGAAGAAATTTCGTCTAGTTATTCTTCAATAGTACTGGGTCACAAAGTTCATTCGGGAGTAATTTTAGTCTCTTCAAATAATTTTGTAAACCAAATATTTGCATACATCTGACAATTGGCCAATATGTTTCAAATTATTGTTCTTTTCTTCTCAGTAAGCTTGTTTTGCTGTGCCCTTTTCAGAAAAGAAACAATTGACTTTCAAATTGTAACGAACAGCTCAATATTCATGCATTAATTGTTCTCACTTTTTGAATCTGTGGTGTTGAATTGAAATAAGCATCGGAATATGAACAGAAAGAAAGAGTTTGCAACGCTTGTTCTTCAAAGGAGCCAAATGCAAAATTCTGTGTCAAAAGCTTAGGAGAACTTTTGCACAACCATATTTACCTTATCCAAAGCCATCACACAAAAAAATAAGGCTTTTATGCAACAATTTCCAAGGTGAAGAAATGAGCACTAAAGGATCATTCTCCTTGTCTGCTGAAAGTTATATTTATGAAAAGGTTAATCATTGATAACTTCATGGGTACCTAGATACAGGCAGTCCCCGGGTTACAGCGAAGGTTCCATTCCAGCAGCATAACGTGAGTCGGAAAACACCGTAACTCGGAACCAGCTGTAATCCTAACTTCAAAACATCAGCCATAACGTGGAACCAATTTTATTATGAATATATTTCAAAAGCGCTTCAAGTACGGAACGCCTTAAGTCGGAGCCGCCATAACCCAGGTACTACCTGATAATAGACATACGAAATAGATATTTACCCAGAAGACGCACAATGAACCCGAGGCTGAACCCCATGAAGGAGCCGTAAGTATTCACATGTTCCCTGAAGTGTACAACCATCAGTAGTTGTGGGAACAGGATCACGAAGACCAGATCTCCGCACAGTTTGCTAAAGAAGAAGAGAAAAACAAGACAATTTTAAATAAAAGGAAGGAAAACCGAGCTGATGGATAATAGAAAAGCTGTAACTATAATTTACCATCTTAATTTTCTACGCAAAATGGTTTGCTGTTTTGAGATTTCTATCTGAATGACGGACAAGAACATTGGATTTTTCTTTTTTCATTTTTTGGGGAATAAAAAAAGTTAGAGGAACTGACATCTATTAAAAAAACAAATTGGGTGTTTAACGACCAATCTCGAGATGACAAGCAAAGGGCTGGATAGAAATGTAAGCGGGTGAACTTTTGTCTCTTATCGTTTTAATACCCAGATTTTGTGGAAGAAAGTACTGTACATAATAACCTTTTTTTGTGAAAATCCATGTTTAACAGTCTTTAGGTTCCTATTGGAGACAAGGGAAACATAGACTACAAAAACTAGTGAGAACAAAAGGTTAATAAGGGTGGTATATAAAGGTTTGGCGGCGGTATCCGTAATAGCTTTTGGAGTCTTGGGAGGTGAAATATGGCGTCCCTCTTTGGGCAAAGGATTCAGGACGCTGACACTTCTGCTAAGGATGGCGTGGCATATTTTTGAGTTACCAAGGGGAAAACGCAGTATGGATGGGGAATGTACCGGGGGAAAACGGGATAAAAATGAATCTGGGAGAAGAAGAAGAATTATAAAAAAATATATGAAAAGATACGGGGAAGTCTCAACAACCTTTCTTTCATGGAGGCTAGATAAAATCATGTGCGTGAACCGTAGGTTTTAACTAGCCAGTATTCAAGTCCACTGGTTACTCATTACTCATGTATGATTTAGCTCTATTTTTATGAACGATTTTCACGACAAACTCAGCCAAATGGGCTGTGTATTTAAAAGCAGATTTCTAAACTCTTAACTTGAAGAACACGATGAATAAATTCTCAGACAATCTTCTAAAAGTCTTCACTTGAATAGCACGAACGTCCACTGGTACTTAATACTTATGTATGATTTACAGTGTGCATTTTCCATGAAGAATCAGCCAAATGGACGGTGTATTTGAAAGCAGAATTCCTAAATCTAAAAAAAAAAAAAAAAGTTAATAAGAATATTAAATAAAATCTCAGACAGTTTACTAAAATATTCTGCACCTGAATGGCACGAAAAGCAACAAATGATGAAATGATACTTAAGGGTTAAAGTTAATCTTGTTCATAATCGATATGGGTTCTGTGTCGTTCATATATCTTGGTAAAATAAAGCCATTCTAAGCTTTTGAAATATACTCCATTTTCACGAGACGAAGGACAGAAAATTGCACCACGAATAACACGAAATTATATCGCTATTATTTTTCAGATTGATGAAAAAGATAATCATTCCCACGAATATTCTATGGGTTGTACCATAAAGTAAGATCATTTTGAGGCGAATTTTGTATGGGTTGTACCGTAAAGAAAGATCATCTTGAGGCGACTATTTTATAGGTTGTACGATAAAGCAAGATCATTTTGAGGCGGACATTAGATGCGAATATTCTTTGGGTTGTATTATAAAGCAAGATCCTTTTAGTGATGATCAAAAACATGATAAAGAAGCAGATGAAGAAATCAGACACATACTTATGAAAAATACCGATTCTTAAAAATATTATCCGTGAATATCTGAATATGTAGGTGATTAGGCTATCGCAATATTTTCTGAAAATATAAATGAATAGTTTATTCGATACTTTGCTGGGATTAGTATGCAAGATACTATCGAAAAACAGGTGCAGCTAAAACTGGGCCTCTGTTTACAATATACGAACTCTTGGATTTTAGGTTATGGAGTCCTGCCTTCGTGCATTTATTCATAAATTGGCCATCTATGCAAATGTTTCCTATATGTACGAAGTTACAGAGTAACATGAACGATCTTACTGTTAATATAACATTACGAAGGAGAGTAATAGTTCGCGATATAGAGCAAAATTATTCCTAGCGCCTCAGAGGCATGATCGGTATGGTCTTGGCTTGCCACCCTTATGACCGCGAGTTCGATTCTCGGGCATTCCATTGGGGTGTGAGAGATGTGCATTTCTGGTGATAGAAGTTCACTCTCGACGTGGTTCGGAAGTCACGTAAAGCCGTTGGTCCCGTTGCTGAATAACCACTGATTCCATGCTACGTAAAAACACCATACAAACAAACAAACAAACAATCCCTTTACGTTATAAGAGAGTCATATCGTCTGGAAATAGATGTGAATAAAGACCGACTTTGGGATCTGAACCGCCAATCATTGAGATGCCACGCAGGCCATCTCTATCCTCTCAGCGCTGAATGGCCTTCGGCTCCGGCTCGTGGCAAATGGCCACAAATTTTATAAATTCAATTCTATCCTCTCAACCACAGAGGGGCATGATGGGAAGGAAGGAAGCCATGCTTGGCAGTCAGATATTTGGAAACTTGGCCCGTACCACTCACTAAGGTATCACCCCACCCTGCCCACGCCAGCAGTGAGTAGAAGAATTTAATCCTCCTCCTATGTGATCCTCATGTTGAGTGTATCGTTTTGGCAAGTGTAAAAAGAGGAATTTAATCCTCCTCTTATATGAAGCGTGAAACCTCACTTAAGGTTGTAATGGTACCTGCTATAATTCCAGGCATGAGCAGCTGCATATCTGGTTATTTTCTTATGTAATCCGATTATAGACAAAAGTAAATAAAGTAAATGCTTGAATATGTTTTTGTGTTGAACATGTAAACATATAGAGTGAAAATGAAACAAAAATTTTCCTAAGCAATGACTGACGCCCGTTAGTTGACATTTTCTCATTATGACTCGTAAGCGCAAATGCGACGCTTTTGTTGCAAGTAGAATTGGCTTCAAATGAGTTTTAAGAGTTTCTCTTATAAAAGTAAGACAATAATAACAGAAGAATTATAATGTTAGAGACTTAAAGATTCGTTATCACATTCAAAGCAGGAAAACTACTACTGAATATTATCGTTCAGGGACTCCGCGTTTTTTTTTATTATTATTTATTATAATTTGAGGTAAATTAAAATGGGGACATCCAGTCTCTCGAGGTTATGCGGGAGCAGAGATAATTCCTACGGGATTTAAAAGGGGAAGATGAATGTTGTGGATCAACAGGGGGTGAAGTAATGTTTATAAGGATCGGATAATTGTTGATTGCATTGCTATATTGCACATGCAAGAGCTTATTCAAAGTAATGCATATTTTCGAAATACTGTATTTGATGAGATGTTTACATTATGTCGTTGAAATGAACTCGGTCACCAAGCGCACACAATTACCCACACGTGGGTGCACGCTCCTGCTCACACACATTCTGTATAAATACATCTTATGAAATAAGTCCATAAAAACACCAAAATATAGAAAGTAAGAGAGAGACAGAAGTCTCTGAAATATAGTACTTACTTTCTATATTTTGTTGTTTTTATGGGCTCCTTTTATTAGATGGAATTCTGTTGTAACATGTATGTATATGTCGTTTATAATATAATATATATATATATATATAGATATATAAACATATACATACATGTTACAACAGAATTCCATCTAATAAAAGGAGCCCATAAAAACACACACACATATATATATATATATATATATATATATATATATATATATATATATATGTGTGTGTGTGTGTGTGTGTGTGTGTTAATGTAGTAGTTCGTAATCATCTGCAAACGTATGATCAAGCAAACCACGCTTATTTATATACATATAGAAAGGTATCAAAAGTCATGGCACATCCCAAAATACATATCTAATTGCATTCACACATAAAGTACAATTCACCTGGCACTCATATGCCTAAGACAGTGCCAACTCGAAGCCAGTGTCATATATCCAGATTAAAAAAAAAAAACAAGATAAAAATGTTGATGATCAGGAATAAGACAAACAGACAAAGAGAAGAAGACTAGATGAATAATGATTTTATTGAATGGATGAATATTCATATATATGAATGGAATGCGTGATTTTTTGGATGAATGAATAGTTTTATGAACTTTGAATTTGTTTTGAAGCATTATATTCTTAGCTATTGCAATTAAGAGAATTATATTCTTGTGATATGAAATATATACGTATGTAGGTATATATAATACATGCGCACATGTACACATAGTATGTCTGTGTGTGTGTGTTTTGTTGACAAGCATCATCGTTATTATATGTGGACTAAAATACAGCCATGAGACCCCCCCCCAAAAAAAAAACTTTAGATATTATATGAAATAAAAAATGAGACCATGATGTGATGAATAACCATCATACATGAAAACATTCTGCATAATCATACATTAGAAGAAAATGGAGGAATGGGGGCACACATACACAACACACATACACACATACACACAGGGCCGGATCATAAATTCTCCCTTCGTGCCCATGGACGTCACCCATTTTGGCTCACTCGAGTTACCCCGCCGGTTGCTTGCTTGGCAGAGATGCCCACGCGTGTTGGCAAGGGCACCCGCCCCCCCTCATTCCCGAGGGTCCACCCTATGCCCTCGCTAATCTTGGGCAGAAGCCGGAGTTGACTGAAACATGACAGAAATACAACAGCGAAACAACTCTATGTAAGTTATATATCTTTATTTTTCAAGTCTCTGAAGATGATAAATCTGATCTTTCATGGGTTGAGATTAACTGACGTTGTTTACAGTCTGTGCGTCTTGTTTTTTTTTTTTTTTTTTTTTTTAATTCACAGCAGACGCCACCTTTCTTGTGTAAACAAGCTAATTTTAAAAAAGTAGATCCTTACTTTATGTTTTGAAAGTCAGCACGAAAACTTTGAGAGTCTTTGTCAAGCGAGTTCGAAATGGAAAAAAGCTTTTAGATTGAAGAGTTTTCCTTTTGGTTCAAAAGTCAGTATTCATACATTTCCGGACACAAGAATTCATAACTTGACTGCTTCCAAAATAAGGCTCGAAGGAAGGAAGAAGTTCAGGCAGTTTTTATTATGAATCGTGTACGAAGGCTAAGGATCACTACTGCAAAACAAAAACAAAAAATTTCGAGGTGTCACAGGAGATAAGAGGTAATACCGATGCTTCCTTTGAAAAGGTTAATACTTTCTGAATAGCAAGAGAATTGAAGCCTTTGTAACATCTCTCTAAGCTGAGATTTATAAACCAATATCAAGGAATTATACATAGATAGAAATAGAAATAATGTGAAATGGTCGTCACAAAACAAGGCAACTAAATGAGATACACCCACTGTAATAAGTGAAGTCTAAGACACGGGGAATATTTCGCAAAAATACAATACACTAAGAAATTTTATGCAGAAATAGCTTGATGACTTGTGCGAAAGGCACCAGAATAAAAAAAAAAAAAAAAAAAAAAGGTGGCGTCTAGTTTCTTAAGATAAGATGAAGAATAAAATCTAGAGAAACACTAGACTGTGCACAAGAACTTAAGTGACATTACTGATTACAGGTTACTAATGGTAGGACTATCGGCAATTTTTAATTATATTTACCATCCTCGTTCATCTTAGAGCCAAGGGTCTCTAGGAGACCAACAGAAACTACGACAGAATTTATGAAAGTGGTTATGAAAGATTTTGGCGTATTACACGAAAAATAGGTACATATTGCAATTACGCTGTTGCTTGTATGAGAGCAATGATGGGATTTGGAACCACAGCTTAACCCATTGATTGCACAGGAAGTAAATCATTTTTTTACAGCTCAGAATTCATTTGCATTTTCCGTAGAAATTTGGTGGCTAACTCATACTTCCCCAAGAGTAGAATACGAACCTGAAGCCTTCTCCCTCTTATAGTATCCCTCAGTGACTTGATCACAGCTCTTATGTAGCAAAAAAAAAAAAAAAAAGTAATTTTCATTTGATGATCCTTCATTAGCTACGGAACACGTCCTCAGCGAATATGATTTTTTCTATATACGAATTCATCTGCCAAGTTACTTATTCTTATTTTAAGCGTGAGTTAGTGTCTGGATTATGAACTGAGGGGTTTTACAAGAAAAAAAGTGTGGGACAGAGAAAGTGGTTATGACTCAGACGCATCCATTGCAAGACAACATTTCCCAGCTGAAATGAACCTTCTGGAATGAATAATAATTCATCATTGATTACGGTAATTTACGGTAATGAGTCAGCAACAAGTAAGCTGATCATTGAAGAGACATAAAACCCTTTTTTTAAATGCAGCTGATTTTTTAAATAAAGTTCAAAAAAACGAAGGGGGTGAACTTCGTACTAGTTGCCCACGCTAAGTTGACCACTCTCTGCCTGAGTGATTATTATTGGATTAAGTCAACATCAAAAGAAAAACATAACTTACAACAATCAAGGATGTAAGGTTCTGTTGGACAGAGAAAAGCAGTAAAGATATATGTGGCAGTGGAGGTAAATAGATCATTATATTTGCGTTGTTCCTTTTTTGGCAAAGGGTCAAAACAATTCTCTGAGCATATCCAAACACCATGATATTTTTGGGGGGTCAATAAGAATCCTTACAGAGGGGAAAAACAACACAGTTGATAAATGTGGACATTTTCAGTGAATGTGCTCCAAACTCATCATAGTTTTTTTTTTTTTTTTTTTTGCTTAACTGCTCATCGATATTTTACCTCATTATCTATTAGACTAAAAGCTAATTAATTTTGACCTATCACGTGAGTAGTTAATTCTGTGACATAATTATGAGATGCAGCTATTTATGTGTACATTTTACAACATAAATTTTAATCAACTATTTCATAGTTTAAGTTTTATTTATGCAAAGCAATGATAATTTGTATTGAATGGGATTTTTTAAAGCAACATTGAAAATTAGTGATTGAGAATTAATAATTTTACCTAATATATTCAGTCCGTTGAAAATTAACTGGAGCAGACCCACTGCGGAAAAAATCATTACTAACACCCACCACATCCCTTCCAGTGCTTCGTGGTCCAAGAATCCTTTGGGGATATGGTTTTATCCAAAAGTCAAATGGATAATCTTCCGTCTAATCGTCATGAATCAGAATCAGTTACCATAAAGCAATGGGAGAGATGATTGCTAATTGCTGACTAACAAGGAGCAAATAATACTTTACAAAATAATGATTTGTTCTTAAAAAAAAAGAGAGTGAGAAAAAGACAGAAAGATTCTACAATGCTAACTCTTTATAGATGGAAGACACCAAATTCTTAGTTTTAAAAAAAGGGGGCTTTGTAAAATTCTCAGGATAAATTTACGAAAGAGATATTGTCTTCGCTATGAAGAGTCAACTAAGCTGTCAAAAAAAAAAAAATAGTAACTGCCTTCCACATTCCTTTGAAGCTGAGGAAGTCTGTTGATTAAGTCCCCTAGTCCCCACCCCCTTCTTTACAGCCAATTTAGAATACTAAAACAACCAAATGGATAAGAAATTATTTCCTTTTCCTCTTGGGAAGATTTTTTTGAATTCAGTCAAAGTTTGACTTGGTTATCAAGTTGGTGTTACTGGAACCTCTGTTTATAATTAGGATTATCTGTGGCTCCAGAACAGAAGACCTGAATCATCACAGGTCCTCAGGACTTCATCTGTGTGAGAGGCAGTTGCAGATAATCTTTTTACCTAAGGACTTACTATAAACTACCACTTACACATCCACACTGTACTGGGCATGACAAGGCTGAAATAACGGAGATTGTCAGTAAGGTCTTCATACAAATAGTAAATTTAAATCTTTATGCTAAATTCATGACATTTTAAGAATGACTGAATTGAACAGCAGTTTTTGTTTGTTTCGTTACATCTTGATCTCAATGTTGTAAAAAGATAAATTTTTTTTCTTTCTTTCTTGGATGATTTTCACTAACAGCCTTAAAATACAAAAGAGGCAAATATTAGCCTGGCAAGTTAGTGCTAGGAACAATATCACTCAAAAAAATATAAAAACAAAAATAGAAATTTTAGGAGGCCCTCAAACGATCAGTGTTTAAAATAAGATTCTCACCATAATGGGATCAGGCTCCCGCTTTCTTCTATAAGCTAATTAATCAACGAGATGAATAAATAAATTAATCGACAGATCTTCACAAGAATTGAAAATGTCAAGACCAGTTTTAAGTAAGTCTGGTTATGGTATTATCTTTTCAGGCTGAATTCATGAACTATGACAGACCTAGGTCAATTGATAACAAAACCTCATGTGACTGACCCCTTACCAAATCCAGCTAGACACAGACTTCGAAAGGTATCCTTAACTAAGTTACAAATCTAGTTATCAACTTAATCAAGGATTCGAAAAATAAACACCGACCATTTGAGGGTCCCTTCAAAAATGATGCAGCGAGGTTCCTACGAAGGATGTGACCAAACGCTGCTGAAGGAGAGAGTTAAAAGTCAGAAGCATTGAGAAGACATAAACGTGCGGTAAAATGGTGCCTACTATGAGACAAACTTATTGGATGCTAATATTAGAATGTTAGGTAATGTTTTGCTGCACATTCACGAGAAAAGCATTTCTTCAGCAGAGGCGAAGCCGTCTTGCCACAAAACAGAAGGGTACTATTTAGGCACTTAACAAAGGGTGCTAATAACTGCCATTTTCAGGTGTCAGTATAATATCACTTTTAATGGAATGTTGACTGAATGGCTGAGAAAATTGGAAGAACTGATTTTGTCCTTGTCGATGACTGTAATCCAGATGGCATGATGGATAGCATCGTCTAAATTATTATGGAGAGTTTAAGATCCTCTTTTGAGTATTATTAATTTTAAAACACTCAAATTAATGCAGTAAATGTTATTAGATTGTATATTAAATTCCAATATAACTGAGCATCATCATAATTTGGTGAGAACCCAAATTTGCATCAAGACTCCATCGATGGTAAATATATTTCAAGAGTACTTTATTCAAATATTGGAGCGAGATTTAGGAATTAATTTAATCCACGTTTTCAGTTTTGTATTGAATATATGAAATATATATATTTTAGTTCCCGTTACTGAAAGAGATCGGTCATGAGTAGCGCCTTTGAAATGCACACGATCATGAAGACTCTCGTGTAAAATGAAATCAGTAAATCAATTGATGCTCTCTCCATGAATGATATATTCCGCCACTTGATAATGTGCAGATAAACTATACTCTGTTTTTTTTTCATCTGTCCATCCGCCTGTGGTGTTTTTGTATGGTAACACTGCGTCCCGGGCTTTAGATAGTTACGCTATTTGTAAGTTTTAGGTAAATAAAAGGATATCTGGGTGTACATTTGCAACTGAAAAGTGTTTTAATAATTTACTGTATGCGAATTACACCGTTAATATTCGAAATAGGATATTATTATAATCGTTGAATGTAAGCTGAATGTAACTATCTAAAGCTCGGGACGCAGTGTTACCATACAAAAACACCACAGGCGGATGGACAGATGAAAAAAAAAACAGAGTATAGATGATACTTTTTTTTGGTAGCCGTTAGAGTCAGGGAGGGATAGAGGGTTTTTTGTTCTGACACAAATCAAGGAAAAACTATAAAAGAGAGATTGAGGGTTAGCAAAGCAAAGCACAGGGAAGCAACCCAAAGATGAGAGAGAGAGAGGCTTTGACGTCTTGTAGTTGTGGTAAACTAAGTTTCCTAGTCTACGGAGAGACAATGCGTGAAGGAGCTTTCTTTTTTTTTCTTTTTTTCTTCTGCCAGTGTGTCTGTAACACGTGACCCGCAGCAAGCACAAGAACGTAAAGTCCGGGGAAAACTTACAAGAGGTAGTAAATGCTGTTGATCAGAATGCCAATGGTCGAAGCAATGATGGCGACGACTATGATGGCTGCTCTCATGACCCAGATGACTTCGCGGTCACTCGCCTGTTGGGAATAACGTTTGATTTAGTCGATCCTCTGAGAGCTCCGCGTTTGATACTTCTGAATTCATTTACTTATTTATATAAGTGTGGATTTTTACTATGCAACAGTTTAATCACGACGTTGTTAAATTCCTAGCAATACTTCTGACAGGACGAATTAAAATGTCAAACGTTGGATGGGGTCAGTGTCATAATACATCAGTATTTTTTCATGATGCATTTTTTTTATATCTTTGGATTATGCGTGTGCAAGGAAACGTTTATTAAGCAGTTAATGAAGAGAGCTTTTCTTTTAATGATAATTCATAGCCTTTCAAACATACCTGTGGTCTAAAGACAGTCTTGTAGATGCTCTCTGAATATCTTAGCATTATTTGCTAGCACAAAACTTTCTTAAACAGTTAATTAATTAAAGAAGTTGTACTGTCATTGACAATTTAGAGGCTTCTAGACACACCTGTGATCTGAAGACAGTCTTGTAGATGCTTCCTGAATATCTGAGCATTATATGCTAGCACAAAACTTTCCTAAACAGTTAAATAAAGAAGTTGTGCTGCCATTGACAATTTAATGCTTCTAAACACACCTGCGGTCTGAAGACATTCTTGTAGATGTTCCCTGAATATCTTAGCATTATTTGCTAGCACAAAACTTTTCTAAGCACTTAATTAAAGCTGTGCTTTCATTGACAATTTAGATGCTTCTAAACACACCTGCAGTTTGTAGACATTCTTGTAGATGTTCCCTGAATATCTTTGCATTATTTGCTAGCACAAAACTTTCCTAAACAGTTAATTAAAGAGGTTGTGCTGCCATTGACAATTTAGAGGCTTCTCAACACACCTGCGGTCTGAAGACATTCTTGTAGATGTTCCTGGCAAACATTGATGACGCTGAAAGAACAGAGGAATCTGCCGATGACATAACAGCTGCACTAACTGCACCAAGTCCAAGGAAAGTAACCCACTGTGTAAGAAGAGAAATTACTGTCAGTTAGTCAACACTCATTCAACTCTGGTAACTAGATCCTATTTGGGGTACTATTGAATTTTGTCACCGGAATCTTCGCAATTCTGCCAAGTGTCCTAGTTTTCGAAATTAACAGAACTTGAATTGGAACATTGTTACAGTATTCAAGGACCTCAAGCGGTTCCAATTGCTGAAGATATTAGATATGAAACAACTGTAATTACATGCTTTACTTACAACGGGCGTAAGGTATTGCATGACCAAAGGTAGAACAAGCTTCTTCTCATATCCTTCTGGGTGGTGGCCAAATCCAGTTGCAGTCCAGTCTGCAAGTACGAAGTCATCACATACATATTTTTGTTACTTTCAAGCAGTTCCTATCTTACTGATAGCCCACTAAGAATTATGCTATATTTGTATCGATTTAGGGGTGAATTATTGAAAGAGTAGCAGGTGGCTGTCAAAGAGTGGTGTTCTTATATGTTGTATGTCTGTGAAATAGGACTTTAGGATTAGTGTTGAGAAACGTTAGTGTTGTATGTTTCTGTGGCCAAGGAGTTTAAAAAACGAAAACCACTCTGGCGATGTGATCAACGTATCTTTAAAAGTAATGGATGTTTTTTAAAGAAAAGGAAAAATTATACCATTGTCATTCATTACTATATTATAATGGTAACATTCAAATTAAGCTGAGACAGGATCCCGAATAATTAAGGTTTTGGAAGTATCATATACAAAATGGTCTCTTAGAAATAGTCATGGTGTTATTGGATGTTTTGCCTCTCTACCTTTGGAACTTGTGTAGAGACAGGGACCTTAAAGGCTTTCTTCTCGCATGTTAGGAGCTACACACATTGCTTTACCATATCAAACTTTTAATTTTGGTCTTTAGAGGATCTTGTCTATTTGATAGCGTTAACTTTACATCATTCGAATACGTGATATTTTATCTGCTAACTTCAGTTTTAACTTTTTTTAAATTTTATTTCCCATTCATTACCCTTCATCACCTTTATCAAGTATTGGCATTTTAGAGAACATTATCTTGCAGTTTACATTCCACATAAAACAAACTTACGAGTAATGCATGTCATATAGTCTTACAATATATTTATCCCTGTAAAATTACTGTTATTTAAAGCGCAGGTACCAAGGAGACCTTTTGTATCGGGTTTAAATTCATGTCACAGTAAATGATATCACATTTTTATTTCTATGACAGAAAACCTACTTAGCATTTGTACCGCTGACAGATCATGTTTTAGCCTGTCTGGCAGTGTCGTAAGGCTAGTCCCTTGTTAACTAATAACCCCAGTGTCATCTGACGTTAAAAAGGTATATGATATACAGAAATAATTAAATCTGATTAAGTGTAAGAAAGCTTGTTGTCAAAAACTATCCTGTAGAGCCATCAGTTTGAGAGAACTTTCATAGCGTGTACTTGAGAAAAAGTTGCAAAAACAAATGCACATAATCATAAGAAAATTGTTGCACTGTTATGGTGTCATATGTGAAATGATAACAGAGGCAGGTGTCATTCTAGTAGTAGAGGCACCCAGATGGATAAACCATGGGCGAAATGCGTATAGAATACCATAGGCATTGCTGATAGAGTGAGGCTTGGTGACGAAGACATGCCTTAAATAAAAACCGGAGAAGGAAAAAAGTAAGTGATCGTGTGATACTGATAAATCATCATGTGAGTTTTGAAACGTAAATTCACGCAAGTTGTAGTGCTGAAGTGATGTTAGTGAAAAGAAACTCTATATGGTTCGAACTTATTTAGATGAGAGTGGTCTACACCGATGTCGAATTGTTTCGTATTGAAACCTCGGAATGTGCGAGATTTTGACGAGTTTGATTCGAGGATAGAAAACTGCACGCTTACCGGTGGCCTTAGCGATGGCTCCAATAATGCAGGCGGGTACAGCGCTCAAAATGCAGCCGAAAGATGCACTGTAAGACAATATCTGGGCATGGCGAGGTGACTTGGAGGAGAGGACGCGCTGGAAGTATACCTGTGGAGTGTAAAACCAGTGAGCACAGATGGTCCGTATTTGAAATAAACTGCAGATGGAGAATTCTTTGTGCTAGGAGGTATCTCATTTGACAGCTGTGGAGCCTGATGAAGGTATTACATGATGAACGCTGATGTTTTAACATGGGATAGAGCCATTAGACTAATGTGAATGACAAGGGCTTCCAGATATTTACTCGCAAGGACGTTTTCATTCTCAGCTACTCCACAGTGCGTGGGACATACTTGTGATAGGTTAATCCAGGGGAATTAACATACTAAGCATCAAATTACCGTCAGTGTTTCGAGCCCCTGCTTCTCTCAGCTCTCTGACATACCTGCCACGGGATGCCACCACAGATGAGCAGCAGCCAATAGTCAATCCAGAGGCCCCATTCAGGTGATGTGGACTCGATGCTCCCCAGCCAGTCTGTCTCATTGAGAGATAGGGAGCCCACTGCCTCGTGGGCGTAAGCGAAAGGCACAGTCAGCCACTGTTGGAAAGATTGAGAATAGACGATGAAAGGTTAATCACTATTGGAAAATTGAATTAAATGATAGAAATACTATTTTACGGACAGAAATATCCCCTGTTTTCCAGTTGTAAGACGGTCAGCCACTGTTTGAAAAATTGAGAATAGACGATGAAAGGCACAATCAATGTTTTAAAATTGAAGTAGACAATAGAAATACTATTTTACGGACATAAATAGCCCCTTTTTTTGCTTCCAGTTGTAAATGCTGATTTGATTCGGTTCATATGTGCTTCTGGATTTGGTCTCACGAAATAAAGTTGCAAGAGGGATTCCTTAACTGATAAAAAATTGCACCCGTCAAATTTTGTTTGTTTGCTACAGTAATAAGTAATACCTTTTTCCCCTTCTCTTTGTGTAGTCACTTTAAACTTACCAGACCCATAAAGATGCAGAAAAGCTGTATAACGTCTGTGAAAGCCACCGAATACAAGCCACCAAAAAGTGTGTAAGTGACAGCAATAGCAGCACTCACTAAGATAGAGATTTCATTACCGATGTCCAGGATGACAGCCAATGTTGAGCCTGTAATTAAAACATTTGTCACTTAAAAATGATTTTGTATTTTTTGTTTACATTTCATTTTTTAATCCTGTCGAATTACGGGGAATTAGAGATTTTGAAGTTGCGGTCGAATTACGGGGAATTAGAGATTTTGAAGTTGCGGTCGAATTACGGGGAATTAGAGATTTTGAAGTTGTGGTCGAATTACGGGGAATTAGAGATTTTGAAGTTGTGGTCGAATTATGGGGAATTAGAGATTTTGAAGTTGCGGTCGAATTATGGGGAATTAGAGATTTTGAAGTTGCGGTTGAATTTTGGGGAATTAGAGATTTTGAAGTTGCGGTCGAATTACGGGGAATTAGAGATTTGAAGTTGTGGTCGAATTATGGGGAATTAGAGATTTTGAAGTTGCGGTGGAATTACGGGGAATTAGAGATTTTGAAGTTGCGGTCGAATTATGGGGAATTAGAGTTTTTGAAGTTGCGGTCAAATTTTAGGGAATTAGAGATTTTGAAGTTGCGGTCGAATTTTGGGGAATTAGAGATTTTGAAGTTGCGGTCGAATTTTGGGGAATTAGAGATTTTGAAGTTGCGGTCGGAATTTTGGGTTTTGGGGAATTAGAGATTTTGAAGTTGCGGTCGAATTACGGGGAATTAGAGATTTTAAAGTTGTTGTCGAATTATGGGGAATTAGAGATTTTGAAGTTGTGGTCGAATTATGGGGAATTAGATTTTGAAGTTGCGGACGAATTATGGGGAATTAGAGATTTTAAAGTTGTGGTGAATTATGGGGAATTAGGAGATTTGAAGTTGCGGTCGAATTATGGGGAATTAGAGATTTTAAAGCTGTGGTCGAATTATGGGGAATTAGAGATTTTAAAAGCTGTGGTCGAATTATGGGAATTAGAGATTTTAAAGTTGTGGACGAATTATGGGAATTAGAGATTTTAAAGTTGTTGTCGAATTATGGGGAATTAGAGATTTTGAAGTTGTGGTCGAATTATGGGGAATTAGATTTTGAAGTTGCGGACGAATTATGGGGAATTAGAGATTTTAAAGTTGTGGTCGAATTATGGGGAATTAGAGATTTTGATGTTGCGGTCGAATTACGGGGAATTAGAGATTTTAAAGTTGTGGTCGAATTATGGGGAATTAGAGATTTTGAAGTTGTTGGTGGGCGAATTTATGGGGAATTAGATTTTGAAGTTGCGGACGAACAATTATGGGGAATTAGAGATTTTGAAGTTGTGGTCGAATTATGGGGAGTTAGAGATTTTGAAGTTGCGGACGAATTATGGGGAATTAGAGATTTGAAGTTGCGGAACGAATTATGGGAATTAGAGATTTTGAAGTTGTGGTCGAATTAAATGGGGAATTAGAGATTTGAAGTTGCGGACGAATTATGGGGAATTAGAGATTTTGAAGGTTGCGACGAATATGGGGAATTAGAGATTTTGAAGTTGTGGTTCGAATTATGGGGCAATTAGAGATTTTGAAGTTGCGGACGAATTATGGGGAATTAGATATTTTGAAGTTGCGGTCGAATTACGGGGAATTAGAGATTTTGAAGTTGTTGTCGAATTATGGGGAATTAGAGATTTTAAAGTTGTGGTCGACTTATGGGGAATTAGAGATTTTGATGTTGCGGACGAATTATGGGGAATTAGAGATTTTGAAGTTGCGGGACAGAATTATGGGGAATTAGAGATTTTGAAGTTGTGGTCGAATTATGGGGAATTAGAGATTTTGAAGTTGCGGTCGAATTATGGGGAATTAGAGATTTTGAAGTTGCGGTCGAATTACGGGGAATTAGAGATTTTGAAGTTGTGGTCGAATTATGGGGAATTAGAGATTTTGAAGTTGCGGACGAATTATGTGGGGAATTAGAGATTTGAAGTTGCGGACGAATTATGGGGAATTAGAGGATTTTGAAGTTGTGGTCGAATTATGGGGAATTAGAGATTTTGAAGTTGCGGACGAATTATGGGGAATTAGAGATTTTGAAGTTGCGGTCGAATTACGGGGAATTAGAGATTTTGAAGTTGTGGTCGAATTATGGGGAATTAGGAGATTTTGAGTTGTGGTTCGAATTGTGGGTTCGATAGGGGAATTAGAGATTTTGAAGTTGCGACGTTAATATGGGGAATTAGAGATTTTGAAGTGCGACTGAATTACGGGGAATTAGAGATTTTGAAGTTGTGGTCGAATTATGGGGAATTAGAGATTTTGAAGTTGCGGGTAATGGTTGACTGAGGTTAGTGAGAAACGAGAAAAATGAATGACATAGAGATGGAAAATATTGGTGTTCATTACTTCTTTGAAGCTTGTTCTATCTTTTTTTTAGCATTAGCAGTTAGCCACAGTGCCTTATGATCTATTAAGCATTCTAACCTGGCAGCTTAAAAAACTAAATAAAGAGTTACATTCTCTTCAGATTTAGATGATAAAGATGCCAAGAACGCAATTCGTCTTCAAGTAATGTGGCCAAGCATTCTGAATGTTGGGAGTTTTTCACGTGAAATTGTCAAATGCACAAACGGTACAACATATTTTTAATATGTAACAAAAGAATATTTTAATCCAAGCCCAAAATTATAAAAGCTTCGTTGAAATGAAAACCCAGCAAAAGTTATACCTTTGCAAGCCAGAAGAAAGACCACGTTTACCGGCCAGAAGAAAGACCAGTTTATGCGCCAGAAGAAAGACCAGTTTACGCGCCAGAAGAAAGACCAGTTTACGCACCAGAAGAAAGACCAGTTTACCCGGAGCCGCTGCCGAAAATAAAATGGTGTTCATCTAAGAGACATCGGTCGAGCACAAAGCAGAAATTCCAGATCTCACGTGACTTCGACAGGCAAAGCAATAAACGGCGAGGAAGAGGAAGAGTGCTCGTGGAATGTGTTTAATCGTTGGCCAAGGAGGAAGATTGACAAAAGAAATGCAGTAAACAACTGGCTCGAAGGAGGCATAGGTCACATTGCGTTACTTTAAAGGATAGATGAAGATCATCAAAATAATAAAGGAAGGAATCTTAGGAACAAATTCTAGGGCTAAGTTCATTCCAGGTGTTAAGGCCGCCATCTAGCGTTCAGTTATACCTGCTCAGTTTTCAGGCAAAACTGAACCCACTAATGTTCAATTAAACTTACTCTGTTATATCTGTACAGTTGGCCTTTGCGGGCAAAACTGAACCTACTAATGCTCAGTTATAACTGTTCGGTTATGTCCGTACAGTCGGCCTGTGCGGGCAAAACTGAACACACTAACGTTCAGTTTTGCCTGCGAGGCCGACTGTGCAGATAAAACTGTACTCTAGTGGGTTCAGTTTTGCCTGCACAGGCCGACTGTGCAGGCATAACTGCGCAGGTATAACTGAGCGTTAGTGGCGGCCTTAAGTGACTAATAGCTAACTGGCTCGGTCTAGTTTGCTTACGGACTTGAAGACAAGGATCGTCGTGACGATGCCTCAATGCAAGCACCGTTCCTGCGCGACTAGCATTCCGCGGAGGCTGTGCAGTTTTGCGAGAAGCCCTTGGATTTGGACCCAAGCAAGAATTCCAAACAATCCTGAGTGCCAAGTTGTTGGTTCTGGTTCGTAGGAATAAGTACCAGTTTCTAAGAAGTGAATCTAGAAGTCGCCGGAGTCAAGCTTTAATTTTTTTTTTGTTTTTTTTTTTTTTTTTTTTTAACTTTGGAAGAAAATTTCGACTTAATTTTTACAGCTGATATTGCTTTGCAGTATGTTTTCTGCCGAGGAAATTAACGTGTTTGGTCATTTTATTTATATTTATGAACTGAATAACGCTCACAGATGGCGCTAGTATGACCTTTCAATATTTGTTTAACGGAAGGAGAAAATTTTGTGCAAAAACGTAAATTATTCGGGACTACAGAAAGAAATCCCACAGTGATACGATTTTTCTTGAGAAATATATTTAGACAAGTTTTAGACTATGGCTGGCAAAATCTCACCGTCTAAATACTATATATACTTGTGTAGACAGTTCATATAACCGTGGAATTTCCTTCTAAATATCTGAGTGTCACGGTGTTGCAATATTTTAGCTTAAGATATATTTAAACGATTGGCATTTATATAATTTTGAGACACAAAAGTAAACAAACAAATGCAAAGTACCCCAGGCACATTATTTTCACACATTAAAGAAAAACATAGTAATTCTTGAAAAACTTATTTTTTCTTTGCGTACGAGTTTGATGGCGTGCGCCACACTGTGCTGGAACCCGCCGCTGCCCGTCTTGTCTCCCATACCCACCCGATCCCCTGCCTACTCCGGACAAACAGGCTTGAAAGAGGAGGGTGGATGTGTCATGCCTCCCCTACTATCCCTATCCCCTACCGACCCCGCCCCCCCCCCTCCACCCGGGGTGGACAAGCAAGATAGGTCCACTCCGATTTTATTATTACAAATGATGCATGTAATCAGAAGCTTCGTGAATTAGTCTGATTTGTGTTTTGACATGCCAAAGGGGAAGTCAACATATTTTAATCTGAACTATGGGCAACTTGAAGACTAAGAATTGTCAGTTTCGATTTTTATATTATTTTAAGCTTCTTATGAAAAGAAAGTATCCTCTGCTAAAATAAATAAAAGAAAAATGAAATAATAAACGTAAAACCTCGCTAAAGAAGATTGACATACTAGAAAAAATGCCACTCTAAAAATATTGATAATATTAGAGTCCCCTCTTATACTATTCTAAGCGTATTATAAAGGGTAAAGGGATTGAAATAAAAAAGTAAATAATTAACATAGAACCTCGCCAAAGAAACTTAACAAACTAGGAAAAAAAACATGCAACGATTAGAATATAGTTAGTGGCGACTTGTGACCAAGGAATTGTCAGTCTCCTCTTCTACCTTTGTAAACTTCTTGTGAAGGGTAAAAGGATAGGAAAAAGGGTAAATAATAAACAAACAACCTCGCCAAAGAGAATTAACACACTAGAAAACATGCGACGATTGAATTAGCCTTAACTTCAAGAAAACAATAACGACTGTTCGTACACATGTTGTGGCCAAACCGCAATAAAAAGATACAAAAAAAGGACAAGAAACTTCATTAACAGTTACACATCTCCAAGGTGTTTTGTTGTTGT
>NC_061107.1:13520872-13555872 GCF_015104395.2 Macrobrachium nipponense | reverse complement strand
GGAGACCCTACTGTAGGAGGAGAGGGGGCGTGTGGGATATGGGGGTCGGCTGCTCTTCTTCAGGGCACTTGAAGGGCGTTGGGTTGGCTTGGCCTTATCATTGTCCTTATGAGACGTCTGGTGGGACTCGGTGTAGGGGGATCTGGTGCCAAGTGTGTTACGTTGTTGCAAAACCTAGAGGCAATGTTTATGAGCTTAGAGGCTGCAAAGGTTGATACGGAGTACGTTCTTCTCTTTTCAGTGCATGGTTGCCAACTTTAGTAGAGACACGTTGTCTTAAGATTTAGCCAGCACTATGTCAGCACTGGCTCTGGCCCCTGGAGGAGCCACCTAACAAGTGTGTTGTTGTTTAAGATTAGCCAGCACGGGTTATTATCCCTGGAGGAGCCCCATAACAACTTTGAAGGCGCCATATTGTTTAGGATTTAGCCAGCACGGGTTACTGCCCTTGGAGGAACCCCATAACAACTCTGCAGGCGCCGTGTTGTGTTAAGATTTAGCCAGCACTCTGCCAGCACTGGTTCTTGCCCCTGGACGAGCCCCTTAACAACTTTGGAGGTGCCATATTGTTCAAGATTTAGCCAGTACTATCCCAGTACGAGCTCTTGCTCCCAGAGGAGGCCCTAGCTCTGAGGTGCCATGAGAGACACAGTACATGACACATGAACCTCTTGAAGTATATATCTCAATTTATGAGAGATTTTTATGCAGGCAAATGTTTCAACTGTTAATTCATTTGCAGGATGAAGTTTGCTAACCTGAGACCTGAAATCTGACCTTATCTTGCGTCTTGCAATCTTTCACGTTATATACACAGGGTGTCCATAAAGTGCCAGTACCATTACAAGCAATTAATACTTGTAATGGTACTGGAACTTTATAGACACCCTGTACTATAAGGTTCAACATTTCTCGTCTGCGCATCGCGAACGTGATATTTCTGGTCCCCATAACCTTTTCAAGATTTTCATTCATTCCAGTCACTTGGAGCTTGTTTCGCATTTTGCCGCTGGTGACGCAGCCAAGTTGGTCACGTAATGCCATTCAGAGATGATTGAGGAATTGGCAACTGCTTCATGGGTGACTGTGTGACTGTCTTCTGTTTTATGTTTTTCTTAAAATAAACTTTCCTTTTTTTTCAAGCATTATCTCTGTTAGGACTTGATACTGGATAGTGATGTGACTAGGTTTTTTTCTCTGTAGTAAGTCCCTTCTTTTCGTTTTTTGTAGTCTTATAGGCTTATGTTATTTGCGCTTGAAGTCGTATTTTTCTTGATGTTTTTTTCTTTGCAGGCCATGTATACTTGCAAGAAACGAAGAGATTACTGTTCACTATGTTTATTTTGTATTATGTCTCTTTGTGGACAAATTTGTTTCAATAATTGTATATTTTTTCTCAATAAAATAACTAACTAATGACGATGCTATGGGGTGAATTCCGCTTCTCTTGCAACTTCGCCTCATTGAATAATAAAACAGGTGCACTGAAGATCCCGCCCAGAACCTGGCTTTATGTTTGTGTGTGTGTGTGTGTGTGGGTGTGGTAGGATGGGTGGTCCCAGGTAACGAGCTTTGTATTTAAAGATTTAAGCCATGCTGGAGGGTCGAATTTGATATTTCGATTAATTGCTGGTTACATTAACGTCCATATATATATATATCTCACGTGTAAGTTTGATTAACAGTGAGCCATATATATATACATAGATATGCACATGTGTTTATGAAGCATGCTTCATCACGCAGATAATGCAACAATAATGTTACGTATAATCAAACACTGACGACGAACTCCTCATGGACAAGACAAAGCCGTCGATGTTAACTGGCAAATACTCTTAAGAGATTACTCACAAAAGTATTTGAATAAGAATAAAACTTAATGCAAATAACACTGTTTTGCCAAGTAGCCACGACGCGCTCCAGCTGATGTCCCTGTTTATTTAAGTAATTCACCCAGTGAGGAGGAAGAGTTTTTGGGGGTTGGGATAGATAGCTTTTCATTTGTTTTCTAAAACTCAAGAGTCTCTCCCAAAAATGAGTAAGGATTCCGCTTGTTCTCGAGGACCACTTGTGCCAAAGATTGTCTGTCGTTGCATAGTTGCTTTCATGAATTTTTTTGTTTTTTTGTTTTTTTGTTTTTTTTATTGGCTAAGGAATGACCTTCCTGTGGCTTGAGGTGCACTGGGTTGCATCGATGTCCTTTGCAACTAATATAATTTCTTCATGAATGATTGCCTAACTATAAGGAATCAGACGATTACATCCAGTCCAGTCGTATTGTGGCCTGTTTTCTTCAGAATATAACTTCCAACCCGGTCATTCTCTGCCTAGTTATATTCGAAATGTGATTTCTAACGAGGTCATCTCCTGACCACTTATCATCAGAATGTACCTTCTAACCTGGTCATCTTCTGACCAGTTATCTTCAGAATGTAACTTCCAACCTGGTCGTTTACTGAATTCTAACTTGGTCATCTTCTGACCAGTTATCTTCAGAAGGTAAATTCTAACCTGGTCATCTTCTGACCAGTTATCATCAGAATGTAACTTCCAACCTGGTCGTTTTCTGAACGGTTATCTTCAGAATATAACTTCCAACCTGGTCATCTTCTGACCACTTATTTTCAGAATGTAACTTCTAACCTGATCATCTTCTGACCACTTATCTTCAGAATGTAACTTCCAACCTGGTCGTTTACTGAATTCTAACTTGGTCATCTTCTGACCAGTTATCTTCAGAATGTAACTTCCAACCTGGTCGTTTACTGACCAGTTATCTTCAGAATATAACTTCCAACTTGGTCATCTTCTGACCACTTATCTTCAGAATGTAACTTCCAACCTGGTAGTTTACTAACCAGTTATCTTCAGTGCTCAGATTTTTTTTATACTTATCACATAAATTTTATGGTACATATCTTTACTGTGTTTGTCACAGGGTTGAAGGAATCGTAGATGATGCAGGCAAAGAAAACGCTTGCAATTTCCTTTGTCCCTCTCACGCTTACAGTCCTCCTCCCTCCCACAATATCCCTCCTCCCACCGCTCTTACTCCTATAACCCTCCTCCCACAGTTCTAACGTCTATAACCCTCCTCCTACGCGCGCGCGCGCTCGCCATTTTGGCATGATGCAATCTTCCGGGGGAGGCATATCAAAGGAAAGAATGCCATTGCTTTTCCAAATTGAGCCCATCGTTCATTGCCAGAAAAAAAAAAAAAATGATTCCGGCCTAAAAAAAAAAAAAAAAAAAAAAAAAAAAAAAGACAACTCCGGCCCATTCAGAACAAAGAACAAGAGAAAAAATAAATAAATAAAAAAACTCAGGGAAAAACGGCGAGGATTGTATACGTGCCTATTCGTCCCCCAACAGAAAAAAAAAAACCTTTCACGGTTAAGAAAAACTCACGAAAGAAGAAACGAGGAAATGGAGTCTCACCAAACCAATTAAAACCGTAGTAACAGACTTGAACCAGTTACCTAGTGGCCAAAATATACGCTTAGGTTGACCCACATTTTTTTTTATCTACCTCGACTAGAAGTGGTGATATCTGTTTTCTCGTTCGCTTTCTTCTTTGTCTCTCATATCCCTTACCTTCCTCATATTGAATGATTTGTACGCTAATTCAAACACGGGGGTAAAGTGATAATGCGGATTATACACTAATTCAAACGCGTGGGTAAAGTGATAATAAGGAATACGCTAATTCAAACGCATGGGTAAAGTGAGGATAAGGAATATACGCTAATTGAAAAGCACGGGTAAAGTGATAATAAGGAATATACGCTAATTCAAATGTGCGGGTAAAGTAATAATGAGGAATATACACTAATTCAAATGGGCAGGTAAAGTGATAATAAGGAATATGCGCTAATTGAAACGCACGGGCAAAGTGATAATAAGGAATATATGCTAATACAAACGCGCGTGTAAAGCGATAATAAGGAATACACTAATTCAAATGCGCAGGTAAAATGATAATAAGGAATATATGCTAATTCAATCACGCGGGTAAAGCGATAATAAGGAATACACTATTTCAAACCCACGGGTAAAGCGATAATAAGGAATACGCTAATTGAAACGTGCAGGTAAAGTGATAATAAGAAATACCCAAATTCAAACGCACGGGTAAAGTGATAATAAGGAATACGCTAATTCAAACGCACGGGTAAAGTGATAATAAGGAATATACGCTAATTCAAACGCGGGGGTAAAGTGATAATAAGGAATACACCGTTTCAAACACGCTGGTAAAGTGATAATAAGGAATACGCTAATTCCAACGCACGGATAAAGTGATGATAAGGAATACGCTAAGTCAAATGTGCGGGTAAAGTGATAACAAGGAATACGCTAAGTCAAACGCGCTGGTAAAGTGATAATAAGAATAAGCTAAGTCAAATGCGCAGGTAAAGTGATAATAAGGAATACGCTAATTCCAACGCACGGATAAGTGATGATAAGGCAATACGCTAAGTCAAATGTGCGGGTAAAGTGGATAATAAGGAATACGCTAAGTCAAAGCGCTGGTAAAGGATAATAAGAATAAGCTAATTCAATGCGGCAGGTAAATGATAATAAGGAATACGCTAATTCCAACGCAGGATAAAGTGATGATAAGGAATACGCTAATTCAAACGCGCGGGTAAAGTGATAATAAGGAATACGCTAATTCAAACGCGCGGGTAAAGTGATAATAACGAATATACGCTAATTCAAATGCACAGGTAAAGTGATAATAAGGAATATGCTAATTCAAACGCGCTGGTAAAGTGAAAATAAGGAATACGCTAATTCAAATGCACGGGTAATGTGATAATAAGGAATATACGCTAATTGAAATGCTTGGGTAAAGCGATAATAAGGAATACGTTAATTGAAACGCGGGTACAGTTATGATAAGGAATACACAATTCAAACGCGCGGTAAAGTGATAATAAGGAATACAGTAACTGAAACGCGCGGGTGAAGTGTTAATATTCCTTATAGCAATTTCATAATTACCGCCTTTTCTGGAAAGTGAGAAAATGTTTCCTTCTGAAAAAGGAGGAAACTAATTTACATTTTCACTTGCCGTAAGAATGTGCAGTTGGTAAAATATTGGTGTGTGGCAATAAACGTTCTTATAACGGCCGGTTTCACAAATAATTTTTAAGGTAAATTCGTGTATTTATTTTTCTAAACCCACTAACTTTTAAGTTATTGGATTTCAAAGGATTAGTAAATGAAAGGTCATTTAATCGCCGTAATGAACTATTACCTTATTTCCTTTGAGAGAGAGAGAGAGAGAGAGAGAGAGAGAGAGAGAGAGAGAGAGAGAGTTTTCTTATTTTTTTGTTATACGATTAGAGTTCTTAAATTTATTTATGAAAATAAGAGAAATTAAACATTTTCACTTTTATCTTTGTTATAAGTTGATTTATTATCACACACACACACACACACAGATTTCGTATTATTCTGCTCTACGATTAGTTCTCAAAATTGATTGATGAAAATAAGAGAAAATAAACATTTTTCACTTTTTTTTATCTTTGTTATAAGTTGATTTATTTTCGAGAGAGAGAGAGAGAGAGAGAGAGAGAGAGAGAGAGAGAGAGAGAGAGAGAGAGAGAGAGAGAGAGAGAGAGAGAGTTTTCGTATTATTCTGCTCTATGATTGGAGTTCTTAAATTTATTGATGAAAATAAGAGAACTTAAACATTTTCACTTTTATCTTTGCTGTAAGTTGATTTATTTTCAGAGAGAGAGAGAGAGAGAGAGAGAGAGAGAGAGAGAGAGAGAGAGAGAGAGAGAGAGATTTCGTATTATTCTGCTCCACGATTAGAGTTCTTAAATTTATAGATGAAAATTAAAGAAATGAAACATTTTCCTTTTTATCTTTGCTCTAAGTTCATTTACTTTCAGGAGAGAGAGAGAGAGAGAATACAGTATAATCCTATGTCGTGTGACGAGCGAATGTCTGTTATCTTTTTTTTTATTACTATTATTAAAACTCTATAGTCATCTTGTTTATCTACTTTGCACTCATTGCATCCATTCGTCAAGAGTGCCAACTCTCTGAATGAACAAAGGTGCATTTTCAAAGGATCAAATTTGGCACTGGACAAGATGCTCATATCAAAGCCTTGAAATTATTTTGATCAAATTCCATTAAAAAAACAAGAAAGTAATGATCACATCATCTCTAGAGGTAAAATTTTCTGTTGGTTTACTGAATATTAAAGTATTTATATTTTTGCAAACGACATATACCATACCATTGGCTTGTTTACTGACTATCTTGTAAGTATGCAAGATGGCGTCCCTTGGCATATAATACCGGTCTGATTCACTGTTATAATATCTGGCCGGTGTCATGAATATATGTATATTTGTGTCAGTTTAAGAGATTTATTTGTATGTTGGTGCATACTATGAAGTTAATGTTCGTTAGTGTAAGTCTTCAGCGATAATATTCGATTTTTTATATGCGTATGTTTACATGTTCAAGGTTCTATGTATATAATGTAATAATTTTGTATATGTCTCACATACGTGTAAAATTCAGTTATTAAACTGATAAAGCAGAAATTCTTGGGCGTGTAGACCTTGGCACTAAAACTGAACATAAATAAAAAAAAAAAAAAAGCTTGCAGAAAGGACAGACATATATAGCCTCTTCTCCCCTTTCACTGTAATCGCACGGATCTAAACATTTAGAGCATAGATCTGAGCGTTTTATATATATATATATATATATATATATATATATATATATATATATATATATATATATATGCTTTGGTTATATTTTCTGAGAGCGAACTGTTTCTTATTGTTTAATCGATCTAGTTTTGGGCCAAGTAAGTATAGTATTCAGGAGAGTCAATCACCTTTTTTAGTGGCCGCATTAGAGCTGCTAATTATTTTTTTCATGTTTCCTTTGTTTACTAGATGGTGTCCTGAACGATTCAAGTTAGTCTTTATAACCCATTTTTTAGGCATTTTTGTTTCTTTCGTTTTTTACTTTATGTTGATTTGTACAATTGTTTTATCAACCGAAGACTTTGTTTCCCCGTTATTCTATGTGCCATTAATTTATTTCCAATTACAGCCATCTGACGCTGTTAAGTATATCAACCTGCACTTTCTGGTTCAAATTGTTTATGTACCCTGTGCTTGTATCATTCATTTATATATTCACCGAAATGTTTATTAATTTATAATGTTTCCTTTCCTCTTTTCTTATGATTGATCTCATCTTTCTGTATTTCCTATTATCTCCAGTAACTTCTTTCAAATGAACGGCATGTTGTTTGGAAGTTTGAATTCCCAAGTCAGTGGCCCCCTAGAAGCTTGTCCTATTTGAATAGGTTTTTATCTTCTGAGTAACAATAATAAACAATAATATAATAATATAATAATAAAAAATCAATAATAATAATAATAATAACTAGTTGCCGAAGCAGCCAGGACTCATGCAGAAGAGTAGGCTCTAGAAACAGCACACATAGTGAGAAAAGTGATGGATTCCTAAGGGGGCAGAATGCAACCCGGAACCCCACACTATAAAAAACCACCCAGTCGAATAGGATGACTGTGATAGACCGCATGATTTTCTCAGGTGTCAATGAGAACAGTTGAATAATTCTTCGCTCTTCAACAGATTTTGGTAAGAATGAGATTGTGTAGGCAGTGTGGGGCGCTGGTGAGGGCGTCTTTGGTCTCGAACACGTTTCCATAAAAAGGATTAGATTATTAGAGCATGACGGAAGCTCCTCGCGTCAAGCAGTATAATGCATTTTTCCCGCGAATTTTGCATAGTGGGCTCGACTCTTTGGCGCCAGCGCGCGTACGCCGCAGGGGGTATGTTGCTGTCCTTGGTGGGAAACTGGCTCGCGTTAATTTCATTTTTGTGTTTTGCTCTTCTGTCAGAATGCATTCCCGAGCTTTATGCCGCGAAGTTAAACTAAATTAGAATGAGACAATAACAGTTTGCCTCGTGAATTTCAAAGTTTTATTATCGATTAACTATTCTATACTACGACTAGAGTTCTGAAGTTTATTGACGAAAATGATGGCATTAGACCTATTTATTTTGGTCTTGGCTGAGCTCTGAAGTTTAACGATGAAAATGATGGCATTAGGACTATTTATTTTTGTCTTAGCTGAGCTCTGAAGTGTATTGATGAAAATGAATGGCATTAGGCCTAGTTATCTTTGTCTTTGCTAAGAGAGAGAGAGAGAGAGAGAGAGAGAGAGAGAGAGAGTAACAAATATTAATGAAAAGTTTTGTCCATACTACACTGATATTTATAGATTGAATCAATGGCGTGTGGCATCAGTCATCTTTTAGACGAGTATTAAACTGGTTAATGTAAGGGGAACTGGCATCACGAAAAGATTCAGTATCAAGATAACTGAGATGTTCAAGTATTGACGTCTCCTAGAACCGACTCGGCAATACGTCTCAAATTTATTTTTATATACCTGTTTGAAGTTAAGTTGAATCTCCGTCCAGAGGAGAGCGGGTGATGACAGAGCGAAGGAAGAGGTTGGATGTTAATTGAAATTTATGTGGAATTCTAAATAGCAGAGGGAAAATAATAGAGAATGAATAGGGGACATGATTGGCGGTGAGTATCTCTTCCTCATAGTTAAACTATGAGGAAGAGATACTCACCACCTCAAACAAGAAGAAGAAGAGGAGGAGGAGAAGAGGAGAGAGACAGACAGACAGAGAGAAATCCTTTCACACACACACACACACACACGCATATATATATATATATATATATATATATATATATATATATATATATATATATATACTCCTAGGTAAATATATACATAGTATTTAAATATATATTCACACATCATTTGTGGATTTTTCACCAGTAATGATAATAATAATAATAATAATAACAAATGGAGAAACAGTGCTCACGATATTGTACTTGCAATGTAATACCACCGTCAAATTAATAATGATACTCTTAAGTATGTACAAAGTTGTCAGACATAATATCAGACATAATCGAACCATTAAGAATCCTTCAAGAGAGTTATAGTTATGTAACTCGACATAGGTTATCCACATGTCATGTTAAAGATATCTAATTTTCTCACGTGCTGAAAATTAATCTTTAATATCCACTGATTCATAAGTTTATAAGTCAGCCAAATAGGTCAGCCAAACTTCATATGACAGATGTGTTCCATATGGCTTAAGGATAACCAATGTCGAGTTACTTAAGTCTTGAATTTTCGCTTACTCGGGGAGTGAGCCTACAAACTACTTCGTTGTTGTTGTTGGGGGCGTTTAGGAAAGACTTTTGGAAAATCCTTAAAAAGTCTGAAATAGGTGTTTAGCGTAGAGTTAAAGATACAGGAATTTGAGGATTAAGATATTTATGATTTAATTATTAGAATGAAAATATAAAGAATGACTAATATAAAATATAGCATATTTATTTTAATTTTCGTTGGTGAAACAATGCGCTATTTGACCATAGATTTTAGCACGTGCCACGAGTAAGCTGGAGGTTGGATCACACGTTGTTGTTTGTTGACTGTGTAGATATAAAAAACTGACGGATTATCAAACTTAATCTCTTGTAGAGAAACAGAGTCGAGAATGAAAGAGGGGTATTCGTTTAGCTATTAATTACCCTGTAATTTATTTCTCGTTATCATTCACTTTCTTACGTCATATATTTGATTGAAGGGGTTAATTATGGAATAAGTTTTCTCTTCCGTTTACCGTCTATCTATAATTAATAACGAGGAATTAGATTGTTACCTTTATAATTACTAAAGCCCGTTTAGCTATTGCCTCTCCAGAACCTTAGAATAAATTGAAACTTTCAAATCATTCATCATCCAATGAGACATGAAGAAGAAGAAGAAGAAAGAAAGAGAGATACATCAAGAAGAAAGCAGTACAAAACAAATTTTGTTTATATCTCAAGTATGCCAGGTGCTGGCCAAAAGACACAATTTAATGGCTAGATTTCGAGACATCTAGCAGCACATCTGGCACCAGTCAGACCTTCTCGTTAATGAAGTGGTTTGCTAAGATCATTTCTACATTTCCTTTGAAGTCATTTACAAAGATCTGTTAGTTCTGTGGCAATATCTGCTTCGGAAGGGTTAGGTTTATACCCTTCAGCACCCAAACGTCAATCAAGACGATGCCGGCCGGTAATTTTCAAGTGTCAAGCACTGCAAGCTAAACATTCCTGATGCCAGTGATTTTGCAAGCGCAACTGACCCCCTTGACACCCAGAACTGATCCTCTAGGTCATGCGTCCCATACTTTGGGTATTTATTTTATTTATACCTCTTTGTACTGCGTGAATATTTAAAGTCAAGTTAGTGATTCCTTTGACTGAGGAAGGGGGAAGAATATAGGATGATATGACTTAGTCAAACTAGATTCAGTTCTGAACGAGACGAAATTACTTTATAAAATTAATTAGAAAACTGAAAAAGATACAAATTGAAAGGACAGCGAATGTTATGAAATCACTCAAAGAAAAGGTCCTTCATGCAATTGAGAGAGATGAGGCATATAACAATAAGTTTTTTTTTTTTTTACTTTCTGATTGGAGTATTGCTGAGCAAAATTTAAAATTGAAATATTTCGCCATCGCAAGATTTTCCGAGATTGAAGATGGCGTTGTTATAGAATTAGCTAAAATTGAGGATCGCGCTGCCATAGACTTTGTTAAAATTGAATATTGCGCTGTTGCAAACTTTGTTAAAATTAAATATTGCACTGTTATAGACTGGTAAAATTGAAGAGTGCTGTGTTAATAGACTCTTAAAATTGAAGACTGCGCTGTTATAAACTGTTAAAATTGAATATTGCGCTGTTATAGACTTTGCTAAAATTGGATATTGCTCTGTTATAGACTGTTAAAATTGAATATTGCGCTGTTATAGACTTTGCTAAAATTGAATATTGCGCTGTTATGGACTTTGTTAAAATTGAATATTGCACTATTATAAACTTTGCTAAAATTGAATATTGCGCTGTTATAGACTTTGCTAAAATTGAAAATTGCGCTGCTGTAGACCTTGTTAAAATTGAATATTGGTTATAAACTTTGTTGAAATTAAATATTGCACTGTTAAAGACTGTTAAAATTGAAGGTTGTGCTGTTACAGACTTTATTAAAATTGAATATTGCGCTGTTATAGACTGTCAAAATTGAAGATTGCGCTATTATAAATTATGTTAAAATTGAATATTGCACTGTTATAGACTGATAAAGTCGAAGATTGTGCTGTCATAGACTTTGTTAATATTGAAGATTTCCCTTTTATAGATTTTGCCCATACTGAAATTTGCTCTGTTAAGACTTCGCTAAAATTGATAAATGCGCTGTTATAGACTTTGGTAAAATTGATACTTGCGCTGTTATAGACTATTGAAATTAAAAGATTGCACTGTCAAAGGATTCCTTAGGATTTGAAGAAAGTACTTACAAAGGATTTCCACAAACCAAAGGGTATCCTCACTAAATTATTGAAAGAAACCTCCCACAATTATTGAAAGGACTGCGTTGTAATTTCAAGACAGCGCTGTAAATAAATTGCCCAAAATATAAAGGTTTCACCTTGAAAAAAAAAATTAAATAAATAAAAATCCTACAATATAAAGTTTTTTTTGTTTTTTTTTTTTTTTTTTTTTTTTTTTTTTGCCTAGAGCCTTGCTGAGCAAAATTGAGAATTGAAATATTTCGCCGTGTAAAGATTGTCTGAGATTGAAGATGGCGTTGTTATAGAATTAGCTGAAATGATTTCCTCAAAGTTGAAGTTTTCCGTTTTCACAGGATTTTTCAAAACAGAAAAAGTTGAAAACGCAAAAACGCCTCTTACAGCTGAAAGCAAGCAAACAGACAACTCGATTGTACCGAAGAATCTTCGGCCCATTTTTTACTTGTTTGTTATAATTATTCATCACTCAGTATTATCATATTTTGCCTTTCCCTTTCTTGATTTTCAGTTGACGTCGAATCCAATTCCTTTTTCGTTTCCTAATTCAACATTGAATCGAATTTTTTTTCCTAATTTGCTTTCTAGTTTAACGGGAGTCGCAGTTGGCAAAACATACATACACACACAGATATATATTATATAGATACATATATCTATATCTGTTTTTTACAATCTTGTCCTGTTTATATGGGAATGTAAACAGGACAAGACTGTGAACAGAGAGAGAGAGAGAGAGAGAGAGTTTTTTCTGTCTGGATAGTCTCTCAAAAATCATAGTCGCCTCAAATCCTTCTCCCCAGAGCATTCTCATAGCACGAACGATTGCCAAAGACGTTTCGATCAGTAAACAAAAGTGGATTACCGGAGATCTCTTCTTTAGATCGTTAAATTGAGGTGGCTTTGTCTGTCCATCCGCACTTTTATTTCTGTCCGCACTTTTTCTGTCCGCCCTCCGATCTTATAATAAACTACTGCAGTTATAGGGCTGAAAATTGGTATGTTGATCATCCACCCTCCAATCACCAAGCATACCAAATTGCAGCCCTCTAGCCTCAGTAGTTTTTTTTATTATTTTATTGAAAGTTAAAGTTAGCCATAATCAATGCTTCTGGTAACCTTATAGGGAAGGCCACCAATAGGTCGTGTTTTAAGGTTCATGGGCCGCGGCTATTACAGCATTATGTACCGATACCACCTAAAGAGATATATTTTCGGTGGCCGTAAGGTAGTCGATGATAAGATTAACTAACGTTCAAGGTTGGTTTTTGTGACATCCTTTTTGGTCATTAAATTTCAAATTGATTATTATTTGGTTTTCTTTGCGACACGATTTTGTGTCAACGATGGTTTTTGAAGTCAACGACATGTGCCGTTAAAAATACAAGAAAGTGGCTGAATTACTCAACTTCCACATTGTATTATCTTTTGCAATGCATACTTGTATCGTCTTGATGCCCAGGGACAGAATGAAGACAGCAAGAACCATTACCAAAATCCCAAGTGGCCCACTAAGGCCGGGAGGATCAGCCGACGTATATATTTATCCGTTTTCTTCTGCGTCGAAACATGCGAGTCGCAGGTTGACGCCAGCTGGTTATAGTACACACCGGCATCATCCTGTTGCCTGTAACCGAGGAGAATTTATTTTTGTTTTTTTTGCCACGGGGCGACGAACCGCCTTCCGGTGATAGAGGAACACGGGGCGTGGGCATCCGCAGAAAAAAATGCAGGTGGGTTGGGCAATGATATGGAGATCACTGTGGGGGAGGGGTCTAAGGAGAGGGGATACCCCTCCCCTTTTTTCGGAAAACAAAAATTGTTTCCCGAAGTGCTTAGATACAAAATGGTGGCACTTTTTTTTTATCTAACAGAGTAGCTCAACTACATCATCTCCAGTAGAGAATTTTGAAGAATTTTTAGGAAAAATGATTTAAGTATTAACGTACGTGAATTACGGCGAAAAAAATCTTTTTGAGTATATGTAAGTTTTCATTCATTTTGTATTTTCCATGCAATTTTTTTTATTTACCAGAAATTCCAGCGGGGGTAAATGTCCCCCCTCCTTTTGTCACCCCCTGCGGACGCCCATGTTTACAGGTAAATCTGTAACAGCTGAAGACTCCTACGGGCTGCTGTATGAGCAAAAGCCCGTGCTGGCATAAGGCCAGCTTAATCTCAAACAACAACAAGAAGCTGAAGACTGCGTAACACCAAGTACACATCGCTACTAGATGGACGAGGTTCATTGAAACCGCTTCAGTAGACCGACACGTGTGGCTGGCCTCACGTGTCTGAGGAGAATGGGAAGGAAGAAGAATGTCTCTAAATGGGTTCATGGTCGAAAGCCGGTCTCACGTTGTCGAATTTCAAGCGCTCTAGAGACTTTGGTCGAACTGTTTACCTTCCCGTGGTCGATGACCTGGGACGTATTGTATGCCGTCGAGAGCTCACCTCCTCGAGGTCCGAGGGCAGATGATTAGGTAATTTCCCCGTGAAATTGTCCACCAAGAGCTATTGTTGTAAGTTATGTTTCACAGATTGATTGAATGATTTACGGGAAGTCTTGGTGTCAACATCAGTTAAATTGTACTCTGGTTTTCTTTGAGCCACGGCTTATCTCCCCCACCTCCCCCCGCCCCCACACCCGACATACATTCATTCATATTCCTCTTCAAATTTATAATGAATAGATAGTTGACATCAATCAAATTCTACTCAACACTTTTTTTTTTTTAATCTATCTCTTGTCACAACCGCCAAAGCGCCCTCCACCCCCACCCCACCCCTAGCGTCGCTACTACATAAATTCAATCAAATTCCTCTGCAAAACTTTATAATGTTATAGATAGTTGACATCAATTCAATTCTGCTCAGTTCTTTTTTCTTTTTTTTTAATCCATGGCTTATCTCACCCCCCCGCCCCCCCCCCCCCAAACTACATAAATTTATTCAAATTCTCCAGTAAATTTATAATGAATAGATAGTTGACATCAATCAAATTCTACTAAATTTTTATCTTTCATTCATGGCTTGCCTCACTCGGTCCCCCTGCCCCCCTCTACTACATAAATTCATTCAAATTCTTCTGCAAACTTATAAATTTCATATTTTTAAGTTCTGATTCAATACTTCACGTGAAATGTTGAAGCCTTTGCTACTTACGTGTGGAAACGCTGCTGTAATATGATGCAAAAAAAAATTAATAAATAAAAAATAAAACTGCAGACTTTTTTTCTATGCAGGATATCTTAGAGGTCGATTAACCATTTTAAGCCTCATCTAGGAATTTTTTTTAATTTGGAGCAATATCAAATATATCGACCGGCCAAACTGAAAAGGACAATTTTAGTACCAACGTGTACTTGACAAAATCCAGTGAATCAGTCCGTCATAACAATAACTCATGTGGTACACTGTAGGCATTACTGAAGGTTCTGTGCAGCGTGCCCTCGGCCCCTAAAGCTGCAACCACTTTCGTTCCTTTTACTGTACCTCCCTTCATATTCTCTTTCTTCCATCTTACTTTCCACTCTCTCCTAACAATTGTTTATAGTGCAACTGCTTTGAGGTTTTCCTCCTGTTACACCTTTCAATCAAACCTTTTAACTGTCAATTTCCATTTCAGCGCTGAAGGACCTCATAGGTCCCAGTGCTTGGATTTTGGCTTAAATTCTATGTTCAACTCAACTAATGGTAACAGCAACGACAAGCATAACGCTGAAATGTCAGAAAGAATGAAGGAATCAGTGACGAAACAGAACCAAGACTGACCTGTCATAGTTAGGATGCCAATGACGGGCCCAATCGATCTTCCGGCGAGCATGACCTCGTCAGAGGAGCTGCCCTTGGCTCTCCTCTTCCAGGCGGCATAGACCCCGATGCCTAAAATCAGGAGGTAGAAGACGACGATGCCACACAGGCCGGGAATGTTCAGCATCTCGGAGGATACCTGCAGAAAAAAGTCAAGTATATCTTAGTTTTACCTGACCACTGAGCCGATTCACATCTCTCCTAGTCCCGTAGGAGGTTAAAATGCCGTCAGTGCACCTCATTCGGTGCAATGTAAGCGTTACTCAAGGTACTTTGCAGCGTCCTTTCGGCCCCTAGCTGCAACTACTTTCATTCTTTTTACTGTGCCTCCGTTGATATTCTCTTTCTTCCATCTTACTGTTCACCCTCTCCTAACAATTGTTTCCTAGTGCAACTGCTTTGAGGTTTTCCTCCTGTAACATCTTTCAAACCTTTTACTGTCAACTTCCATTTTAGCGCTGAATGGTCTTAGTTGCCCCAGTGCTTGGCATAATGCCAAAAATCTGTATAAATAAAAAATCAAATCAAACAGCTTTCCTAGGGCTGGCCCGAAGGGTTAGATGCTTTTCTTACGTGGCTAGGAACCAGATGGTTTCTTAGCAACGGGACCTACAGCTTATTGTGGGATCCGAAGCATATGATATCAGGAAGCGAATTTCTAATCAACACAAATAAATTCATCTGATTCCCCGCTGGCGGTCGCGGGAAGCGAACTCAGGCTACCAGGTTGATATAGTCGAGCACGGAACCCACTGGTCCAGTGAGGAACTCAAGGATACCTGTGGACATCAGTCAGTGAGATATGGAGATTTCTGTTCTATTTATGATGCCGATGGAATTAAGAAACAAGGGAAAGGATTATCTGTGGCGACCGATAATGATAAGTAAGAAGCCACAATAAAGCACAGGGTGTCCATAAAGTCCCAGTACCATTAGAAGCCATAAATACTTGTAGTGGTACTGGGACTTTATGGACTTTAGGAGAGACTGTATTTTTCAAAATTCCAAAAAAAAGAGGTCGAAAAAGGTAGCTTTCGATTGTTGTAAATACGGACGAAAACTCCCTTTTTCGACCTCTTTTTTTTTTTTTTTTTTTTTTTTTTTTTTGTTTTTTTTTTTTTTTTTTTTTTTTTTTTTTTGTATTCCGAAGAATCCAGACGCTCGTATATATATTATTGTGTCATTTTACTTAGGAAAAGATTGAGTTATATCAGCTAAAATGCGTTTCTTCATACTATGATCAGACGATCGTTTAAGACAATGAAAATAAGGGGTTAGAGAGGTTGGACAGCAAGACTAAAGTAAGGAAAGTGGGAGTGAAGGGAAATAAAGTACAAGTCTGAAAAATGGATGCAGCTGGGGTGGGGGGGCGGCTGAAGGAACCCTGTAAACTCCTCATAATAATGCTTACAGTTCTCCAGCGTCTTGCTGCAAAGCGAAAGCGATATATTGACTGGCATTCGCCAAGTGATCTGGAGCGCCTCAGTGGCGTGATCGGTATGATCTTGGCCTGCCACCTCGATGGCCGCGAGATTGATTCTCGGGCATTCCACTTGAGGGGGGGTGAGAGATGTGTATTTCTGGTGATAGAAGTTCACTCTCAACGTGGTTCGGAAGTCACGTAAAGCCGTTGGTCCCAATGCTGAAAAATCCCTGGTTGGTTCCATGCAAAGTAAAAACACCACACAGACAAACCAAGAGATCTGGTCTCTGTCAGTCTCGTAGCAATTTTTACCAAAAATTGACGGCAAAAGGTCGTCTATATTGATCTCCTTAATGGCTTTCGATTCTAGACTTGTTTCCATTCATAATGATTCCCGAAAGATGAGGACCTAAAAAATGGTTTGTCGTTTCAACCAGAGACTTTTTTTTTTTTTAATTCCTACTTTCAGAGAATTGTTTCATCTTGTCCACCGCTGGCCTTGACAGCATGAATTCCGTAAATCAGCCAGTCGGTAAAAATAAATTGATAGCATATAAGAAGATTACCTTTCCTCGGTTCCACTGATATATTAATTTTTTTCATTTCTTATCTATTTCTGCAAAAAATATACGAAAAATTATTCCTGAGTGTTCTCTCTTCTGTCCTTTTGTAGACTTAACACAATGAAAATATTTTTTTCCACACACTACCTTTACAGGAATTATCGCCAATACAGTTTATCTCACAAGGTTGAAAGTTCGTTCTGTTACAGTATTATTTAATATATATATATATATATATATATATATATATATATATATATATATATATATATATATCTATATATATATATATATATGTATATATATATATATATATATATATATATATATATATATATATATATTATACACATATATATATATTGTGACTTGGCATATATTAGGGATTCACTCACAAATATAAGAAAAGAAAGACAGTAGATGGAAAAAAACATTGTCACTGTGTTTAGTTTACTAAAACAGAAGCGTTAAAACTCAGGAATTATTTTGTTTTTTTTATTTTATTATTTGTACAGAAATAGATAAGATGAAAAAAAAGTCAAATACCGGCGAAACTCAGGAAAAATAATTATCTTGTATAGTAGCCGATTATATTTTACTCTTACTGCCTGACTGATTAGAATTCTATATATAATGTGAATTATAATTCACATTATATATATGTATATATATATATATATATATATATATATATATATATATATATATATATATTCATATACATGAGATATGAATATGTGATAAACTTTATGGTAAGCTAATGTTAGAATGTAGAACTAGCTTGAAAGTTGTTGCGAAAAATGAATTAAAACTTTAAAGTTACAGAGAAGTTGTTGCTGATGTTTTTGATTAAGGAGGCGTCATGCCAGCACGGGCTCTTTCTCATGTGTAAGAAATTATGTCCCCTTATGTCGCGATGGGTCCCCATAGGATCTCTTGAGGTAGGTTACAAAGCAGCTGAATTTCAACCTCTTGAAATCAGTGGAGTAAATTCCCACTGGAAAGTCCTGCCATTTATTGCGCATGCCCCTGGAAAATGTATGATTTAATGAGCGAATTGTTTCTACGACTTTTCTACATAATCCAGTTCAGTTTCTCAGATGTTTTGACAGATGTACGATCACGTCTTGAGGCTTTTGTTCGTTTGTGGCTTGTACTACATGTCTGTGGAATTGTGTATAGCACTAGTTATAGTACGTGTGTAGGCATAATTGGACTTAGGTTGTTCTTGGAAAAAGGTTGACTGCAACAGATATCCGATTACGTCAAAGACGGTTTTTTGAATAAGATGTTATCAATAGACAGAGAACTTCCAGATGCGAGATTTAAGATTCTTTAAGACGGTTAGAGAGAGAGAAGCAGCGCTAAACTGATCAAAAGAGTGAGAGAGAAGCAGCATGATTTTGAGAGAGAGATGGGGGGAGGTGGTGGTGGGGGTGAGGCAGCATGAGGCTGAGAGAGAGAGAGAGTTAGAAATAGTGCTAAACTGATAAAAAAAAGTGAGTGAGAAGCAGCGTAATTTTGAGAGAGAGAGAGAGAGAGAGAGAGAGAGAGTGAAGCAGCATGAGGATGAAAGAGAGAGAGAGAGAGAGAGAGAAGCACCACTAAATCGACAGAGACAGACAGACGGACAGAAGCACCACTAAACTGACAGAAGAGAGAGAGAGAGAGAGAGAGAGAGAGAGAGAGAGAGAGTCAAGACCTAGACGCTGGTGAACTTGTGCACATAGTAGGTGTAGGTGTAGAGGTGTAGGTGTAGTAGGTGTACGAATCTTGCAAGAGTACTGCTCGCCAAAACGTATACGTTGATCGAGCTGCCAAAACACAAAACAGTCTGCAAAGCCAACTTGACGATAAAAATATCTGCGGGGATGCATTTCTTTTTTTTCTTTTTATACCTTCTTCTTCTTTTCGTTTTGCGTCTTTTCATATCAGCTGCGGATAACGAAACTTCAGCCGGATCTGCCTCTCAAGGAGCAAAGGAAGTTTTATAGTCGTTAATGATCCATTTCGCGGGATGAAGTTGACAGCCCGGACTCTTTGTAATAGCTTGAATGACCTCCAGCTTAAAAATTAATGTTTTTAAATGAATCAGGCATTAAATTTTGGCTACAAAACCTAGCCCTGCGTCACTCTGACCCATGTAACGCTGAAGACAATGAAAACAGGGAGTTGAAGTGGCTGGACAGCAAGATAAGGAGGTTTAAGTACAAGATTCTAAAGGTGAAACTTGCTTGAAAACCTTACATACAGCTAGTAATAAGAAGTCACAGTTAATTGAGATTCCCTCAGTAATGCCCACAGTGCACCGCTTGGGTTGCACTGGCGGTACTACCCCTAGGTAAGACCGAAGTGATGACTTGTCATTGACTTGTCAGTGGCCTCAAATCCCAAAAATCAGAGCAAGTTTTGACGTCTGTCCACCTACTTGTGGGAGCCAGAAACAACAGCCATCATATGTTTCATTATGTTTTTTATTTATTTATTTATTATTTATTTATTTATTTATTTATTTATTTATTTATTTATTTATTTATTTATTTTCTGTTTTGCATGGCACTTTACGCAGACGAAAGCTTGGCAGATTGAGAAAATTGTGTGAAATAGTACCACATTCTTCCTAACAACAAACGTGAGTTGTGTCGGGTGCAACAGCACGATTCAAAATCAGGTAAAGGTATTAATGTGATGGTATGATATAATATTGTTTATTTCTTTGCCAGTTGATCATATCTTTGCCAAAACCCACAAGTGCCGTCAGGAAGTGGCCTTATATAACCTTCACCTGACGTAAATTTCAGAGAAAAGAAAATGAATGAATTTAATGAATAGATATTTGAATAATTATGAAGAAAGATGGAAAGTGATGGGACGTGAAAGCATCAAGGGGTAGAGTGTATTCCAAAAGGAAGTTTGAAATGAAGCGGTTAAAAGAATCGTAAAAAAGAACCCATCTGAGGATTCATATGATTGCTGCATAACACCCAAGGATAAGATTGCAGTAGTACGTGTTTACATTGGGGTTCAGGTACAGTACAGGACTAGGCTTAGAAATGTGCAGGATTCTGTCCAAACGTACTTAAGGACCTTGGGAGTTTTGAATCATTGTAAAAAAAAAATAACCCATCTGAGGATCCATATGGAGAAAATGCTGCATAACATTCAAGGATAGGATTGCAGTACGTGTTTACTTTGGAATTCAGGTACGAGTACAGGATTTGGTGCAGGACTAGGCTTAGAAATGTGCAGGATTCCGGCCATACGTACTTCAGAATGTAGGGCGATCCCAGCCACATGATTTAATACAATTATCGGTGTTTTCTTGTGATGTGAATGCCCATTTCCTTCTTTTACTATTTTTTTTTTTTTTACTTTCTTTGTTTAAATCTTTAGCTGAAAACTTTTATGAACAGAGAAACTATGAACCCAAGAGGGCTCTAAGATGAAATCAACCTGGAGAGAGGTACAAGTTATTGGAAAAGGTGATAAATAAATAGATGAATAAATAGATAAATAAGATGGAATGGGACATACGACCAATAAAAGACTATATACTATCGCTCCTCGCATGTGCTTCTCAGAGGCACGCACGCACTAGATTTGAATACAGCCAGTGGTATAACAAGCACAATAAAGAAAAAAACGTAAATGAAGCTAAAAGATAACACGAATGGTTCCCGATTAACACACAGAGAGAGATATTAATTCTATATCGAAAGAAACGGGCAAGATGTCAACGAAGTTATGTTAGACAGGTCTAGAGAATGTGTATTGATATTTCGGGAAATCATCTTTTGAGAAGATTTTCGAACATGCTCCCCAGATATCGGTGGATTAGATATAGGAAGACTGAAGAAAAATCGGATTATAGTATCACAGCATCTTGCAAAGACTGACAGGAGAACACGACCCAAGGGAAAATAAAGTACACTTGCTTGGCAGGATTAGAGTAAACATGGACGAGACAAGTATCAATTTTAAGCGTCAATTTTACACCTTCGCTTTACCTTTTTCCTTTTCAAATAAAGATTCACGTCACGTGACCTGTGTAGGGATCGTTCTTAAATCTGGTCGTTAAGTCTTTATTAAAAGTCAGCTTTTCTACTCTGGCTTTTGCATTATTTTCTCTCCTTTTGTTAGGGGAGGGGAAACAAGTCCAAATTTGATTTAATGGACAGACGTATAATATATATATATATATATATATATATATATATATATATATATATATAATAGAGAGAGAGAGAGAGAGAGAGAGAGAGAGGCCGAATGTAGCTTATGTAGTACCATGCAAAGGTCACTGACATAGTTTACCGAGATCAGACACATGAATGTTTGATTTGTTATTTATGGATGTGTTTACATTCATTGTTTCATCGGGTTGAGTACGTTTGAGCCATTACGTAATTAGATGTAAAAATGAACGGAAAACCTACGCAGTAAGAAGCAAGATAATTGAATGGAATTACAGATAAATTAGCACCCACAAAAATACCGAAGACTTTGCTATAGTAGATTCACATCAACTGTGCATTTGATGTCTAGGCCAGTCCCTTACGACGCTCCTGATTGGCTGTTGATAAGCCAATCACAGGGCTGGAAACTCTCAGTCTCTCTCGAAACTTCACATAGGCAGGATGTATTATTTATTGACAATCTTGTTTTCTGTTTTATAAGGATCATGCCTTAACTGTCGACAAACTTCTCTGCATAAGGTTCAATGTCTGGTCATATTCTTTACGGTGTGTAACTTCATGTATTCAATTTATCTGATAAACTTTATTTCATATTTTGAACGTAACGAGTCTCAGTATGACATTCATTGAGTACCTTGTTATTAAAGAAATATTTGTTTGTTAAAAGTGAAATCTGTATCTCCATTCGCTTGCGGCTAGCATCTTCATTCAGACATTTTATATGCACAAATTATCATTAATCTCTCTCTCTCTTTCTCTGCAGAAGTTGTAAACAGCAACAGTGTGGAATAGTTTAAAAGAAAGCTGAACAAAATCATTAGGTGGACACTGTGTATGAACAGTAGAACCTGCTCCTATAGATAAGTGAGCGCACGATGTCTCCTCTTAGGATGGACTAACAAGTCTTTGAGACATCCTAACCCTTGTAACATCTTGTAGCTCTCTCTCTCTCTCTCTCTCTCTCTCTCTCTCAGACAGATACACACACAGAGTTCGTGCACGAGTGGCATTTATTTTTGGTATGTGGAGAATCCAAGTCGAAAACCCATGAGGGGCGAATGCCCCTTTTCTGTAAACAAACGGAATTGGCACAGAAGCCCTCGACGGGTGCATAGTTCTTTATCCGGGGCTTCTTATCTTCTCGCTACAACAACAACAACAAACACGAAGTCAAAGGAATAGAGACTATCCTCTTTATTGCTTCGTTAAAAAAAAAAGTTAACTTTAGTGCATAATGGCAACTTTGCATCAAACAGATATCGCTTTCGTAAACCAGTAGTAAAATAAGAGTTATTCTCTCGTACGCAGCTCTTGAGTGCAAGTATGAAGCGTAAGAGCTGAGCTAAAGAACCGAGGAGTGCTAGATTGTATAAGTATGAAGCGCAAGAGTGCGATAAGGAACTCTTGGAGTGCAGAGTAGTGTAATATGACGCTTTGACGTCCCTGTAGGAAACTCGAATCCAGGTGAAAAAAAAAAAAGAGGGTCACAGGTAATAAAAAAAAAGGCACAGAAATAAAAGTCATAGGAGAGAAAGTAAAATGAAACTTTCATAGATAACCCCAAAAGGTCTTAACCCGGAATGTATCCACCTTTGCGACGTGTTTAGTACAGGCCCCGTTGAGGATGACCGTAAAAAACCATAAGCAAAATACTGTAAATGTCATAAAGATAATGCACCCCACCCCCCAAAGAAATATTAGTCATAGATAACGATCCCCGAAAATCCTTGGGGGTCACTATCAAGGAAAAATCCGAAATATTTTCGATGTTATTACTTTAATCAACTTTTTTTCCCTGTGAATTTTTTCCTAGCCAAAACTGAGATATTTTTACTGTGATTTTATTACTGGCCACCATGAAACTCTGACTAGGAAACAAATAAGAGGATCTGGAGAGTGAGGATGTAACCAGCTTAAAAAGAAGGCTATAAAGGATGAAGTATAACTCAATATGTGGGACCTGTTGAAGATGCGATACTTACACACAAACTATTTAATGAGAGTATTGTATTGGTTCAATACAAATCCCGTTCATGAAGAGGGAACATGAATCATCTGTTTTGAGTGATTGCATCATGTCTTCCAACTGAATGCCCCCACCAGATGTTTATGCTTGTAGTAACGTAACTTAAGTAAAACGAGAGCTAAAGGAGAGGAATGTGCATAATTATGTCTGCATTTCTACGAGCCAGATCGCCCGCCCCTCCACCCGCCCCCTCTCCCGAGATGGGAAGGGCTGAAGAATGACTGCGCCAACTGTAACATCGCTTTTGACTTTAAGCAGACAGTTAGTCGACTAAATCATTGCGGATCTAGTGGTGGGCGTAGGACTTGAGAATCAATGGGGATCTAGTGGGCGTAGCCCTTGAAAATAATTGGGGATGTAATGGGCGTATACCTTGAAAATCATTAGGGATCTTGTGGGCGTAGGGCTTGCAAATCATTGGGGATCTATGGGCGTAGGACTTGAAAATCATTAGGATCTAATGGACGTAGGACTTGAGAACCAATGGGGATGTAGTGGGTGTAGGCCCTTGAAAATCATTGGGGATGTAATGGGCGTATACCCTGAAAATCATTAGGGATCTTGTGGGCGTAGGACTTGAAAATCACTGAGGATCTAGTGGGCGTGGGCTCTTGATAATCATTGGGATCTTGTGGGTGTAGGGCTTGCAAATCATTGGGGATCTAGTGGGCGTAGGCCCTTGAAAATCGTCGGGATATAATGGGCGTATGCATTGAAATTCATTGGGATCTTGTGGGCGTAGGGCTTGCAAATCACTGGGGATCTATGGGCGTAGGACTTGAAAATCATTGAGGATCTATGGGCGTAGGGCTTGAAAATCACTGTTGACCTAGTGGACTTTGCCCTATAAGCGTAAAGGAAATTTGCATCAAATAAATATCGCTATCGTAAACCAATAGCAAAATCATTATTTTCATGTCGGTATTATATAACGGATAATGTTGAGGACTTCCCCCCCTGAATTATATCTAGTTCATATACACGGATGAGTTTCCCTTCATTAGATTCATAAAGAAAGATTTCGAGATATGCCTGAACCGTTCACTGAAATGAATGATCAAGGGAACCTTGAATCATGACCTAAGTAAGAGGATTTACGCTTTTGCTACCGAGTTTTGGGATTCACCTTGGTATTTCTGGCGCCGCTCCAGCGCCTGTGCTAGAAGAGTGGCATTAGCTTTGCAAATAATCTTGCCAGGCTTAGCGTCAACCGTGAGGTGTGGATTTTGCATTGTTGTTTTCTTCTTTTGCATGTCTGCTCCGTGAGCTGTCACAGAGATGAAAAGGAAATAAAGCAATGATAACTAAAAGGCCCAGAGTCTATACATAGTCTGATACAGACGTAAGTTATGACAAAAAAACTTAAAGATCCATTTTGCTCCGTGAGGACTACTTTGGAATTTTGTTCAGTAGCAAAAGGACAGACTGCGTTAGACCTAGTGCTATAAAGAGAGGCCTGAATAATTCTGGTAAAAATAAAAATCAAGTTCACCATGAGTATGAAAAGAATTTGGAAACTAAACAGAAAATGAGTAGGAGGTAATGATAGTGATGGCGAGAAGGATGATGCAGGCTGTAAACACCAAGCGGATAATGTTTATTTATTCTTTTTCTTTTCTTTTTTCTTTTACAAAACCAAAACTAACTACAGAACGGAAGTCTAAGACGTTAATTACCGCGACGGAAAATTTACAGTACAAGTAAAGAGAGAGAAAGAATGGCTTTTACGAGACTGACCAGTTTAGGTTTACAGTCTGTTTTTTTTTTTTTTTTCTATTATTATTATTATACAATTCTTAAAACATACCAGATAAAGACGAAAAAGGACTATTGAAAATCTCAGAAACACCAGCACGCGAGTAACCACGATGCAGAATATTTTTGTTTGTTTGTATGGTTTTTACATTGCATGGAACCAGTGGTTATTCAGCAACGGAACCAACAGCTTTACGCGTCTTCCAAACCGCGTCGAGAGTGAACTCCTATCACCAGAAATACACATCTCTAACCCCTCAGTGGAATGCCCGAGAATCGAACTCGCGGCCACCGAGGTGGCAGGCCAAGACCATACCAATCGCACCGCTGAGGCGTTTCGATGCAGAATATAAATCAGACGCAATTCTTTATCAGGCTGGATAAACGGTAACCTATTTACATGAGATTTATTTTAATCCTGGATTCCCTTTAAGGATCTGCCGAGATGATCCAGATTCTCTGAACAGCAGAAGCACCAATATGCAGTAAATGTTTAGCCTCGCTGTGGAACTTCTCAGTTCCAGAGGTTCTTTATTCCTCACCCTATTGGACTGTGGAACAGCCTCCCAGAGGAAGTCGTGCAATTGGAACTTCCAAACTTGGGTTTTTTTTTTTAACCCGGTATGTATCCACCTTTGCGGCATGTTTAGTACAAGCTCGTTTTTTTTTCTTAACCCGGAATGTTTCTACCTTTGCAGCATGTTTAGTACAAGACCGTTTTTTTTTTACCCGGAATGTATCCACCTTTTCTGTGCATTTAGTACAAGGCCTTTGGGTTTTTTTTTCCATTTTGTTTTAACCCGGTATGTATCCACTTTTTCTATGCATTTAGTACAAACCCTTTGGGATTTTTTTTGTTTTGTTTTACCCCGGTATGTATTCCCCTTTTCTGGGCGTTTATTACAAGCCATTGTTTTTTTTCAACCCGGTATGTATCCACCTTTGCTTCGCAGTTAGTACAAGCCCTTTGGGGATTTTCTTTGTTGTATTCTATCCCGGTATGTATCCACCTTTTCTGTGCGTTTGGTACAAGCCCGTTGGTGATTTTTTTTATCCCAGTATGTATCCACCTTTGCTGTGTGTTTAATACAAGCTCTTTGGGTCCTTTTTTAAGCTGGTATGTATCCACCTTTGTTGCGTGTTTAGTACAAGCCCGTTGGTGAGTTCTTTTTAACCCAGTATGTATCCACCTTAGTGGTGTGTTTAGTACAAGCCAATTGAGGTTTTTTTTCTTTTTACCCAGTATGTATCATCCATCTTAGTGGTGTGTTTAGTACAAGCCAGTTGAAGGTTTTCTTTAACTTAGTGGCGTGTTTAGTACAAGCCAATTAAAGATTTTTTTTAACCCGGTTTGTATCCTCCTTAGTGGTATGTTTAGTGCAAGCCAATTGAGGTTTTTTTTTTTACCCGGTATTTATCATCCATCTTAATAGTGTGTTTAGTACAAACCAATTGAGTCCTTTTTTTTTTTTTTTTTTTTTTTTACCCGGTATGTATCATCCATCTTAATGGTGTGTTTAGTACAAACCAATGGAGGTTTTTTTTTTACCCGGTATGTATCATCCATCTTAATGGTGTGTTTCGTACAAACCAATTGATTTTTTTTTTTTTTTACCCGGTATGTATCCACCTTTGAGGCATGTTTAGTACAAGCCAATTGAGGATTTTTTTTTAACCCATTATGTATCACCTTTGTGGCGTGTTTAGGACAACCTCGTTGGGGATTACAGTAAAATCATAAGCAAAAGACTCCAAATATCATAATGGTAATGAGGCCCCTCCAACTCCCCAAGAAATACTAATCCTTGATAACAACCCTTGAAGATCCTTAGGGGTCACTATCTAGGAGAGATCCAATGAAAACTAGAAAAGCAAAGATATAGCGAACAGGGTCTTTGTGAACAATCGTGTCGCAATCACGGTAAACACGTCCTGTTTTTTGGGGGGGAGGAGGAGAAGGAGGACCAGGGTTTGGGGACGGGGAGGAGGGGGGATGGTTGCGGTTGGCCCCTTCCCGCAGAGCATTGCAAATTCCTGGTCCCTGTCCAAGGAAGTCATGGCCTTCAGAATTGGGTTGTGCGCTTCTTTGCTTTGAGGCACACCCGGTTTCGCTTTCAAGTCGTGACGTCACTTTTTTTTTTTGTTCCTTTCATTATTTTTGCTATCAAATATAATTCGTCGATTTACTTAAGTATTTTCATTCGTATACGATGTTTTCTATTTTCTCTGTGCAATTATTTTCTCTCTCACAAATGTCCAATTTGTTTCGTGGAACTATGCTAGTAATTATTTGGCCTTCAGGTTTTGTTCATATATTGTGTGTTAATCATGAATACCGGTGTTAATTTCAACAAGAATGTTTTATATATATATATATATATATATATATATATATATATATATATATATATATATGAGAATCGTTGAAATATCAGACAATGGAAGCATACTAAGGACAGAAAAAATTGCAAGACATGTCCTACTTGAGGTTAAATCACACGAATAAGAAAATACTAAATAAAAAAAATACAGAACAGGAACAATGACTTATCAATCGTGTTCACAGCGATCGAAAGTCGATTAGAGAGGCGTTAAATTACCTCACTATCAGGAAAGGTCGCATAGTTATACTTCTTTCTTATTGCAGTTGACTCAGCAGATGCTTATTATGTTTATGTGGTCCTCATAAGTCTATATCAACGTCGGGGACTCATTTTATGGTAATTCTTTTCGAAGGAGAGTCTGCGCGTATCGCTTGAAAATTTAGCGTATCTTTTGCCTACTCGGACGTGGCTTTTACCGAGATTTAGACTGACTTTTGGTGATTGTCTGAGCGATTCTGTACCAGGGACTAATATATCAGCGATAGAAGGTCTTCTGGGCGCTGTAGAAAATTCGTAATAATACGTATATAGTCCTGATCATAGTTTAAAGAACAGACAGACTTTTCTCTAATCTACTACACGAGTATATTCTGCACCAGGGACTAATATATCAGCAAAAGTAGGACTTTAGGGCGTTGTAGACAAACCGTAATAATAAGTATATAGTCCTGATCATAGTCTTAAGAACAGACAGACTTTTCTCTAGGTCTACTACACGATTCGGGGGCAGTTTAGACCATTCGTAATAGCACATTTAGTCCTGATCATAGTCTAAAGAAAAGACTTTTCTCTAGGACTAGGTCTACACGAGTCTAGTGTGAGCCAGTTTCATTCTCTCTCGTTCGATTTTTGTTCAGAAACTTGCAAATATGACAGGAAATGACTGTGTAATGTTATCACTGGACCTCTTTCAGGTAATAATTTAATTCGGAATGAAGAATTCCCCTCTCCCCCCAAAAAAAAGTAAACTCCCTCATGATGTTCGAGAAAAACAGTAGAAAAGTAAGGGGACATTCAGAACACGAAGTCTGAGCAAACTCAGAGGCAGTTTATCCAGCAACGAAGTTGAATTCGCTGGTTGCGGAAAAATTCTGGTTTGAGTGATGATGTTAGTCTATTTCGAAAAGTTAATTCGTATCAGTAAATTGAGAAGTGAGTGAGTAATTGTATGTTTGTGAGATTTCACAATTCTACGATGAAGTGGAGAGGGGAGATAGAGAGACGATTCATAGCGTTTATGAGCACAGTTAAATTCTGGAAATGAAGGAAGGCCTTAGTACTAAAATTTAAGACCTTAGTACTAAAATTTAAGACTTTAACACTAAAATTTAAGCTAAAAGAACTAAAATTTCTGGAGATTACTCAAAAGGGAAAAGTGGATATGGTCCCGTCAGAAAAAAAAAGGGGGATGGCGGGGTGGGGGATGGGGGTTGGGGTAAAGCCTTCAACACAAATCTTTAAGAATGAATTATTGAGGGCACAGGCGTTCATAGACAGACCTACCGTGATTAGAAGGTGCCTTCTATGAATCTTTGGACCACGATAACTATGAAAAAGATTCTTAAGATAGAATTTACACAATTGACAAAAATAAATAGATAAATAAATAAATAAATAAGAGATTGCCGTAACAGAGCAACACTAATGGAAAACACACTATTCACCTTACTAATAAAACTTGCAAAAGAAAGGTAGACTAGGATTGAGAATTTCCCGCAGGGCAGAGAATTCTCAACCAAAGAGACAAGAATGATTCAAAGTGTCTTTCTTTGATGTCGCAGGACGGGCCACTGAGCACTTTTCTCGTTGCTGTCCCAGGAACCACTGGTGGCGTGGCGGTGAATCGCCTGCCTGTGCCTGCCTGCCGCCCGTGGCGCCACCCGCCCCGCCCTCCCCCCCGCCTCCGTCTTCGCTTCGGCTGGGGCACGCCTGCCTGTTGTTATTAGGGGTCGTCGAGAGTCTTGAGCGGCGACGGCGACGGCGTCGGGGAGATACCCATACCCTAGATCTCGCCCATACCTTGACGCCAGAGTCGTCGTCATGCTTAGGACGTGTGCCAGGAGTTATCCTCTCTCTCTCTCTCTCTCTCTCTCTATCAAGATGCATTCTCGAAGGGCGCCGCTTACGTCGTCACGTCTGCGCCGTACTTGTCATTCGATGGGTGTTTACTACCGAAGTCTCGAATGTCGAATTGATAAACTTACCTGTGTTAATTCTTTTGTATAAACTGTCTGTTGCCCCTGTCTAATGTGACTGCAAGTTGAGATGATGTGGCTTGATGGAGAGAGAGAGAGAGAGAGAGAGAGAGAGAGATCAATCCACGGGCTCATAAGAATGGGACACCTTGAGTCTTTTCCAAGAGAAAAAAATATATATATTTGTGCCATTGTTGGCTTACGCTTTGAATCAAGGACCTGGTAATTAGTCTGTTTTGACAAGGTCATGCCAAAAGGTTGTCCTGGGGATCGAAGGATTTCCCGTCTCAGTGAAATATATACTCTCTCTCTCCCTCTCTCTCTCTCTCTCTCTCTCACTCTATATATATATATATATATATATATATATATATATATATATAAAGTTTGCCTTTTAATATATATGTATATATATACATATATATAAAAAGGCAAAACTTATTGCTACCCTGCTGTCAAGTAATATATCTTAGTTTAACCAGTCCAATGAGCTGATTAATAGCTCTCCTAGGGCTGGCCCGAAGGATTAGCTATTTTTACGAGGCTAAGAACCAATTGGTTACCTAGCAACGGGACCTACAGCTTATATTGTGGGATGCGAGCCACATTATATCGAGAAATGAATTTCTAATCACCAGAAACACATTCCTCTGATTCCACATTGGCAGGGCGGGGAATCGAACTCGGGACTACCAAATTGGTAGGTGAGCACGTAAGTCACTCGTCCAACGAAGAATGCTACCTTGCTGTGAGATTCTTGACTGTGAAATCTTGGCAGTTTTTTTTATTAAAATCCTACATTGTATATAATCTCAGTGCAACCATTAAGTCCTGAAGGCTTGCAGTAAAATTTCCTCCTGCTGTGGGGGGGGGGCGGTGGGTGGGGGAGGGAACCATAGCCTAAGGTAGTACCCCTGAAACTTGTAACACAGGCTGCTTGCAGTGTGATGCTCCCTGCTTGAGCAAACACCAAGTTGCCGATAGTTATTCATCTGGCGAATCATTTCCTTGTCTCTGATGAGGTCTTCTAGTAGAGGGAGTTCCTCGTTGGACGAGTGGTTTTCACGCTCGCCTACCAACCCGGTGGTCCGAAGTTCGATTCTCGGCTCTGCCAACGCGGAATCAGAGGAGTTTATTTCTGGTGATTGAAATTCAATTCTCGATATAATGTGGTTCGGATCCAACAATAAACCGTAGGTCCCGTTGCTAGGTATCCAGTTGGTTCCTAGCCACGTAAAAATACCTAATCCTTCGGGCCAGCCTAGGAGAGCTGTTGATCAGCCCAGTGGTCTGGTAAAACTAAGATATACTTTCTAGTAGAGGTTTTCTTTATATGTCATGTGTTCCACAAAGTACTGATGTCTGGCGCCCTTCTACTGCGGTGGACTCGCAGTCTCCTCCTGGGGGATGTCACCATGTGACCAACATAGCTGATATAAAGGAACATCTGTACCTCTTTTGGGCTTTTAAACGTGCTAACTATGTTGGCTGGGTATGACCCTCAAGGTTACCCTGGGAGTAGAGTGTTGTTCTTGATCACAAGGACTGCTAATAAATTGTGACATTTTCCCATGGGATGATTTCTGTACTACTTCAGAAACTAGTACTGTTCTTCAGTGTCTGCTTCTTGTCTACTGGCTGTCCTGTTGTCGAGTTTGTGGTAGAGAATTATGTTCTCCTGTTTTTTTTCTTTTCTGGTATTTTGGGTCTGCTCTCTTCAGTGACTTCACTAGGATAACCCATTGTTTGTAAACAGCTTCCTCACACTCTCCAGTTTTGCCAGAACAGCTCTCCAAGTATTGCAGTGGGAGAAGGTACAGAGTATGTTTGGTCTGATCAAGTATTTTTTTTTTTTTTTTTTTGAAAATTATATTATGATAAGTGAACGAATAACAGGCAAAATCCAGCAATTATCTTTGGGGAGCATGTGAGTGGTAAAGTTTAAAATCTAACGTCTATTAATCAGAAAATATATATTAAAAATAAAGATAATAAACGAAGAAGAAAATTGTTATATAATTTTGTTAACATTTGCTTTGAACAATCCGCGCAGTGCAGTACAAAAAGGGACATCTTAAAATGATTTATTGCTCATTATGTTGCTTATTACATGAAGCACGAAAGACAGCAAAAAAAATGTTTATTGCTGCAAATGCAACTTCCATTGATAATAGATTTGAGTAGGGTAACAAAAAGAGAAAACAGTAGATTGAAGTAGCAGTTCTCTGTCTGTATGTCTTTCTGCCTTTCTGTCTGTGTAACTGACCAATTATGCATAAAATGAATGAGAATTTTTAACTTTTTTATATTCACTATCTCCCACAAATTTACCAAAACAGAGAGAACCAGAGTCGAGATTTATACGCAAAGAATATTTAAAAAAAGGATAGTGTTGCAAAAATAATTGTTCCCTGAAACTTGAGGGGTCATTCACCTAGAATCCATATGACCCAATATATCTCCCTTACTAATCTAACACTCTCGCCTGCAAGGTTTCATTATTATCATTCCGTGGCAACCTGCCAGTCAACAGTTTGGTCGTTTCCTTGGTACAGTAATATAATATATTTAAGAAGCAGTTGTCCAAACATCCAAACATCCGGGCAGAAATGACATATATACCTTTAGTTATAATCGGCAGCTGTTTCCTTAATTTATAAGATGGCTGCTCATATTTGATATACAAAATCAGATGTACGGTTGACTAGCCCTTGTTCTATCACTTCTTCCTCATTTGTGCTTCGTTAAAATCATCCACATTATCACTCAATTCATTCTTAAAAAATTGTTGAGAACCTTTACTTTCCCTCTGGGACTTTTATTAACATTTCGTAATCAGTAGGAGTATTCGTCTTGCTAATATTGGTAACTCATGGTACCTTTATTGGTCACGCTCTCGTCACTGGTACGGTCATCAGTCACAGTTGCTCCACTTATTCTAGACTTGAGTCTTGCTCAGCCTATTGAGTATCCGAACCTGACCTCGTTATTACGTACAATGGTGCATCTGGAGAGTGCTCACCATTCAAATATGATTTATTAATAATTTTCTACATAGCCGGGTCGTTACCAGGTACTTACAACTGCCATCTTTTTTGAAGCTACGTCATTGTACAGATTTGCTTCTGTCAGCGGACAGACTTCACGAGAACTATAGTATAGATTCACATCAACCGTGCATTTGATGTCTAGGCCATTCCCTTACGACGCTCCCGATTGGCTGTTGATAAGCCAGTCGCAGGGCTGGAAACTCTCAGTCTCTCGAGAGAGTTCACATAGGGAGGATGTGTGTTCCACCTCTCCTGAGGGATACTTTTAAAAGGCGTATCCCTCATTAGAAGTGGAACATACATCCTGCTTATGTGAACCCTCAAGAGAGACTGAGAGTTTCCAGCCCTGTGATTAGCTTATCAACACCCAATCTGGAGCGTCGTAAGGGATTGGCCTAGACATCAAATGCACGGTTGATTTGTATTTACTATAGGACAGAAAGTCAGTAGTACCTGTCCCATATCCTTAAACTCTACGTTACTAGGTAACGACTCTTTTAGCATCAAGGGAACTGCGTCACCCTTTGGTACCCACCCCACCTCCACTGGGTGACATTTCTCAACCTTCACGCAAATTCCTCATGATAATTTTTCTTAAGAGTCCTCACACGCATATGTTTACTTCGCTAATCAATGGTTCGCAAAAGCTATGGATACTGTTTCTCTTTGCATCCTTCTCTCTCTCTCTCTTCTCTCTCTCTCTCTCTCTCTCTTCAAACACTCTTGGCAACTGGCATTGACTTCAGCTATCATGACAAGTGGTATCTTGAGTTCTTTTTTCATTTTTGCAAAATCTAGATTCTTAAGTCACTGGGTCACATTGATAACTCCTCAGTCTTTTCCAGACTTCCACGCTGTAGAGCCATACCTGCTTATCGCTCTCCTTTTTGAACTTCTCGTTCTTCCTTCATTATTCTTGCCATGTCAAGCCATTCGTATCTTCTAGTCATCCTAATTAGACGAGTGAGTTGCGTTCTCGCCTACCGATTCGGCAGTCACGAGTTCGATTCCCCCGCCCTGCCAACGTGGAATCAGAAAAATTTATTTCTGGTGATTAGAAATTCATTTCTCGATAGAATGTGGTCCGGCTCCCACAATAAGCTGTAGGTCCCTTTGCTAAGTATCCAGTTGGTTCCTATCCACGTAAAAAAATCTAATCCTTCGGGCCAGCCCTATAGGAGAGCCGTTAATCAGCTCAGTGGTCTGGGTAAACTAAGAGATACCTATTAACAACCTCTACTGGAATGTTTTCCAGGTATTTTCCTGATACTGTTTTTATTTATTTATTTATTTTTTATTATTATTTTTTTTTTTTTTTGAAAAGTGGGGGCCCCTGGTTAGTCAACATAAGGACTAAAGATATTTCCTGAAAGAGTTCCATAGAAATTTTAATTTTACGAGTTGACCCGCATTTGCCAAATTGTGTCGTTCGATAGGATTTTGGCATTAAATTTGAATTTTTCTAGTATCTTATTGGAATAAATAATTCGGGTACTTGGCTCTCAGTTCTGATCCCATCAATGGAGTCAAAATTCTAAGGAGGTATTCCTTAGTGGCATAGAATTTTAATGAAAATATTGCATTACCAACAAATACTTTATCGGCAAAATTTTTAAATTAGTCACTGAGACATATGTAGATGACGAACGACTGAAGATCGATGGAAAGAATAAACAGACATAAAGATATAGAGCGAAAATGTGTAAGAAAAACAAAGAGATTTTTACACTCGAACGAAAGCTACTGATATGAAATCTAAAATGTCCTGCAGAACAGTAAACAAAATACATTACCTGAAGTCAAATTGCCCTTGCGGTGTCATTATGGTATGTTGCTCTTGTTCAGTTAGTCGAGAGCCAAGATCGCTGACGTCATACTTGCTTATGTAAAACATCAAAGTAAGAGAAACAAATGAAAAATGCCCCAAAGAAATCAAGTTTCCTGTACAGCGTATACTCAAGGCCACCCAAAAATAGATCTTGTCTTTCGGTGGTCTCGGTATAATGCTGTATGAGCCGCGGCCCATGAAACTCTCTCTCAGCCGGCCGTGGTTATAGCTAAATTTAACCTCAGATAAAATGAAAGCCACTGAGGCTAGAGGGCTGC